>NC_081407.1:51151224-51454254 GCF_030272615.1 Cryptomeria japonica | reverse complement strand
GCACTTATAGAGTTACAATGAGTTCTTTTGAAACAACAAGACTCTAATGCATAATCCATGTGTTCAAGAATGAACCCACACATCCCATGCGATGCTTCATATATGCACTCCTCAAATTGACTCAATGATAACTCACTCGACCAGCCAACCTAAACCACTATTTTGTGCTTGCTTTAATAGAATCAAGCTCACACAAAATACAACTAGTGGTAAAGTAAAACCATGTACTACAAAAACATGTGAATACAATACCATTGACCTCTAATTTAATATTGGGTACTAAGTTGTCACTTTATTAAATATCTTTCTTCAATATTAAATGATTATTATTATTTGAATAAAAGTGGTAGAGCCAATAAATAAATTTCTATTAACAATAATAAACAGATTTATCCCAATGTAACACCCACATTAAATATAATTTTCAATGTTAGAATACAATACATAAAGTGGTCCCAAGAATGTTAACTCCTAGTGATACATGCGCATCTAGGTTCCCCCAAGTGCACCACGTACATAATAATAAATAATACATTATAAACATTATGCAACGTATACAACACCTTATCCCAACAGAAAAATCAACTTGTTATGCCTCTCACACTCTTTAATTATCATGTATAAAAACTTGATATACATCTTATGTCAAAGAATAAGGGTTGTATAGGATAATTATGTGATGCAAGAGCATCCCTGGTTTTTGGCAATTTTGCATCAACCAAAAAAATATTTCTTTTCAATTTGTTTTTTGTTTTGCAATTTCAGCATTTCTTTCTACATTTACTTGCATTTGCTCATCGGATCTTGCGGAGCCGTATTTTTCTTGCGAACATGATTATCTTCCTTATTCCTGAACCATGGGACATTTGAATATTTTTACGACAAGTTATCGCTTGCGGATTCCGAGACAATTTTCTGGCTTAGAAGACTCGAACCGCTTGGACCTATTTGCTAATTGCGAATCTTCTGGATCCTTTTTGTTAGATGTAATGACAGTCCCAAAGACACTGAGAGGGGGGGTGAATCAATGTCTAACCGGTTAGTGAAATATTTGAACTTATTTATAACTTTGCAACTTAAATCAATGTACCGGTAAACAAGCAATAGTGCAGCAAAGAGAAATAACAGAGATAACATAAATGTACACCATAACACAAGATATTTTGGCGAGGAAACTCGGTGTGGGAAAATCCTCGGTGGGATTTGTGACCCACAATATTTACTCACTGGCCAATATGAATAAATATTACTTACAACATGGGCCTGGACATGCAGGAAGGTCAACAGCCTAGAGCTCACTGCTCCATAGAAAAGTCTCACTGACTACAAAATGGATAATTAAATCCAATGCAATGTACTACTCAAAATAGCATCTGCAATGCTTGATTCAGTACTGGTTTAAGCTCAGCCAGATACCTTAAAAAAAACCTTTTGCTGTCTTACATATACCAATAATAATAATCACCTATCCTTATACAAAATGATCTATCAGATCTCATACATATATGAGTCTTTACAATACATCATGTCGGCTTACAAATAATTAATTACATTTGCAATATAATTCACATAAACAAAACTTTGTCTCATGTCAGCCTGAGTGCCGGTATACTTCATTTTTGGTGTAATCTGGATGCCGGTGAATGTGCTTGCCGGTGCCCGTAGATGATGTTTGTGTTGCCGGTGAACTTTTTCAACCTGTTATCGATTGGTTGCCATCAATGACAACATC
This sequence comes from Cryptomeria japonica, assembly GCF_030272615.1. NCBI lineage: Eukaryota > Viridiplantae > Streptophyta > Pinopsida > Cupressales > Cupressaceae > Cryptomeria > Cryptomeria japonica. The sequence goes on along the minus strand of NC_081407.1, from coordinate 51,452,522 downwards.
AACCATTCTCATTGAGTGTAGAATGCCAATAATCTCCCCCTTTGGCATTGATGGCAACACTTGTGAGAAAAATCCAAAACTGTCATCCAAAAATGAAATCCAAAATATGATCCCAAAAAGAGTGTGCTCCCCCTGAGCAAGTGATCTCCTTTGTGTATTTATTTTTCTCCATACTACTCCCCCTTTGACATCAATGGAGGATGTCAAAACGAATCAAAGAATACAAAAAAATGCTACCTCATGGCCTATAATCGGTTGTTTACAAGTTGAAAATGTCCGCTAGAATTAGATTCAGGCTCTGCATGAATTTGTTACTGTCAGAAAGAATGGTTTATGTTTGCTGGATCATGTTGGTCAGATAGTGCATTTGTTGCTTCGGTGATCGTTCTCCTTGAATTGTTGTCTTTGATAGCTCAACCCGCTGAGTAATAAGACTGTCCAATCTTGGACCAAGTGTTTTTTTCAGTTCCCGAGCTTTTAACCTTATCCTTGCTTTCTCTTTCTCAAGTTTCTCAATCTTTTCCTCATAAGCTGTCACTGAGATGTCCTGAAGAACCTATCATATTATCTGCAATGTCATCTATCTCCTTTTGTCTCTTCTTAATTTCCTCATCAATATCTTCAATCAGGTGGTGAGGCTTGCGAGCTTGTCTATACAACTCCTTATATTCTGAAATTATTGAGTCAAGTACCGATAATAGTGAATCCATGTGCTCAGTACAGTCTTTGATAATTTTCTCAAACAATTCACTCTCTTTATCTACTCTTTTCTTTATTGTTTCCTCATTCATCTTATCTATGGTTAGAACATTTTCAGCAATAAATTTGGACAATGTGTCCAATTTATCTAATGAATCCTCAATATGATCTATGTTATAGGTTGGTGCAATCATCTTCAAAATAGGTAATGTGTCATCAATAACCTTAAATGCTAAGACATTGCAATCTGTTATCCTCTTAATTGAATCCAATAGAACATTTGTTACATTTGTGGGTCTGAATTCTCCAGTAGATGTGTGCTTGGTTTTGCAATAGATTTCCTTTCAAGATACTTTCCCAATAGCCTTAACTATTTCTTCCTTGTTTCCTTCAATTGCTTCCTCTTTATTTACATTTTTTGCTGGTTTCTCTGTCTGTGTTATTACCTCTGCTTCTTTTGGTTTTTCAGTCTGTGTTAGTACCTCTGCAACTGTCGGTTTCTCTGTCTCCGGCTTCTCAGTGTTAGTTACCTTAGCCTCTACCGGTATCTCAGTGTTCTGAGAGTCAACAGTGTGTGCCAGTGACTCAGAGATCTCACTGTTCTTAACATTGGCTGTCTTAATCTCTGCAGTCTCTTTATCCACAACAATGTTAAAATCTTGAGTATCAACATTCATAGTGTAAAGAATTTCAGAGTCCGGGTTGGTGTCATCATGAGTTACTTCTTCAGTTGTCTTATCTGGTTGATTGTTTGTATGTACTGGTGTATCTGAAGTTATTGGTGGAGTATCCTGTGTTGGTGGAGGAATGTTATTTGTAACCTTTATAACAGGTATACTACCAATTTTGCTTTTACATTTGTCCTTTTGGTATACCTTAGCAAAAGATTTGTCCATTTTCTATGTCTCCCTTTCCTCTTTCTTTTCTTTTTCAACAAAAAATATGTCGCATTTGTCCGCAGTTTCATCAGCAATCTCTTGTACTCTCCCAGTCATTAGGCTAACCTGCTAGTGTCCACTCACAAAAAAATGACCGGTTTGCTTCAGAAATTAGTTCATCAATTTCCTCTTTAGAATTACAGGATGCATTGCCAATAATGCTTCAACTTTTAACTTTTTATCTAATTCCATCACTGACATTCTCTTAGCTTCTAATCTTAGGTACAAGTCATTCGGCAGATCATCTACAACTTCAATCAAAACCTTCTTATAGATGTCTAAGTGCAAAATAATACTAGCCTCTATTGTGTCCTTGTCAGAATCTTTGAATGAATGACACAATTTGTTCACATTACTGAGATTACCTTCTTGAGTTATCTCATTTACCAGTTCCTCCGGTGTAAGGGTATCCGGTGTCTTAGGTTGTTTCTTCTTTGGAGTTAGCTTCTTCTTAGGCTCCCTTACAGCCTGCCGCTTCTTCGTTAATGTTCTTGCCTTTTTAGGAGAAGGAGAAGGTACCGAAGAGGGTTTTATTTTCTTCCTCTCTACTCTCTTGAACTTAGTTGCTTTTCAATTGTCTGTATCCGAAGAAGTGACAACCAGTGAAACATGAGCTACCGGTTCCAATCCTTCCAGTTCACTAGCTGATATACCACTCAAGTTCATTACATTTTCTTTAACCTCCTTAGCCATCTTGGATGCATCTCTGATAAATTTCTCTCTTCTTTTTCTCTTCTTCTGCATTGAAACAACACTTTCAATGGTCTCAGCATTACCAAAAATTTCTTCGGATGGTTCCTTAGGTGCATGAAGAAGTGTTTTAGCATATGCTTCAAGAATATTTAGGTTAACTTCATAACCCATTTCTGTTATCCAAATTGTTCTAGGAGTAACAACTTCCATCCATGTTTCATCTCGTTTGATTACAAAACAAATTTGCTTATCATACTTGTCTATAATGCTTTGTGGTATCCTTTCTCTAGCTTTCATCTTAGTTTGTAAGTTTTTAAAGTAGTCCGCTATAATGGTGTCACTGTTAGAGCCCATACGGGTGATAGCTTCCATGATTTATTTGCCTATCGAGATGTCATATCCAAAGTCCTTATGACCAATGCCGGGTATATCTTTGGTGAAGTAAAGCATCAAACACACAAGTAGGTTGCCAAAACGGAATGTCCCCTTCTTGTCACCCTTAATCTTTTTCAGGTTATCAATCAGTTTATCCTTAAGCCATTCACATATATCAATCCTAGCATTGTTCTTGACCATCTCATATACACTATGAATACATAAGCTGTAAACAGAGTTTAATCTATTTGCATGAGTTACTCTATATCCAAGTACCATGCTCACATATCTCACATTTGCATCAGTAATGTCATTAACCCTAAGGGATTTGTTGTCGGATGTGGCTCTGGTTAGGTCCATAAAACCCTTGTTAGGTATCTTCTTAGTTTTGTCGGGCCTACTACCTGTTGAGGGTAAACTAGTAACTGCCTTGATTGCTTCCTTTGATATTTTAAAAATAGAGTCTAGCCACATAAACTCTCCATGAACTCTGCTTAGTACAAGACAAACTACCTCCTTCAAAAATTTAGGTATGTTCAGTATTTCAACAAATCCTAGGTCTCCTACAATCTTGTGCTCCGGTTTAACCAAACCTTGTTCATTAGTAATAACATCATTGTACATGTTTTTTAAATCATCAGTCCCTAAAATTTCTATGTTGCAGTGAATGCAGATTCTAGGGTCTTCGGCAAAAGTGACTCCCTTCGTAATTTTTGAAAAAACTCCGATAGAATCATCTTGCTTGGCAATTTTAGGGATGATCTTAAACACGGGCCTAGGGCACTTAATGTTTTCTACCACAGTAGGGTTTGCAATAAACTCAGGTGCAGAAGATGAAGATGCCATTGCGAAAGATAAATACCTCTTGCTTGAAATCTTGAATGCCTGAAAATACTTTGCTGCTTCGCCTTAGGATGCCTTTGCTCAATTTAGCGCTCTTTGAATGCTTGGATGCTTGGTGGTTTGAAATGAGGGTTTTCTGGTGCTTTATAACCAAAAAGTTCTTCAAAAACTGCATTAAATGCTTGCCGGTTAAGTGAAATCTTAACACATCTGCTGGTAAAGAAGAAATGTGTCTTCTTACCATCAACCAAGGGTAGAATGCACGATTTTGAACTTGCTGCCATACCCCCTAAGGATTATTCCTTGTTAGATAAAGAATATCCTACCGGTGGATGGTTACTCTGTTCTACCGGTGCAGAGACAGATTCATCAACTCTCTGATCTCCTTTCTTAATCCTTTGTTTTAAAAATTCTTGCTTTATTTCATTTACCTTTTCTATTCCCTTCTCATTAGATCATTTATTGTTCGCCGGTATGGTCTTGCTTCTACAAAATTTTGTAATATGCCCAATCTTGTTACATGCATAACAAGTTACATTATTCTTCTGAATAGCTTTTCCATATCCTTGATTGGTTTGTGTTCTACATTGATTAGATAAATGTCCAAATCTACCACAAACATAACATTTTACATTCATTCTGCAATTTTCTAAATTGTGACCAACTTTATTGCATTTGGAACATTGACCGGTGGGTAAGTTTGTATTCTGATTATTTCTAAATCTGCATTGATTTGCTCTATGACCAAATTTGTTGCAATTAAAACATTTCCCATTAAATTTATAAGCATTAGGTTGTCTTACCGGTTTACTATGATCTTGATTATTTGCAGTCCCGGAACTCTCTCCATGTTCAAATCCAAGTCCAATTGTATCTCCATCACGTTTTTGTCTTTTTAGCATGTCATCAAGTCTTTCTAAACTTTTCTTGAATTTGTCTTTGTGTTCATTTACGGTGATCAACTCATTTTCCAGAATGACAATTTGTCTCCTAAGCTCCTCTTTATCATGTTGCATGTGAATTAGATCTGTCTTTAGCATATCATTCTAATGACAAAGTCTCAGATTTTCATTTGCTCCATCACTAAGTTTCCTAGTCAAGTCTTCTTCATTCTTCTTTCTGTCTTCAATATCCTTACATAGCCTCATGGTTAAATCTTGCATTTCATTCTTCATGTTAGTGTTCTCTTGTCTCAACTTCTCTGCAATATCACTAAGAGTTTCCTTTTCATCATCATGTTTCTGCATTTGCTCATGAAGTTCCTTCCTCTTATTTTGTGCTATAACCAGGTTCTCTCGAAGTCCTTTAATGAATTTCTTAGCAGTCCTCAGATCATCTTCAAGTTTGATATTCTTCAATTTTTCTGCATCAAAATCTTCAAGAGCTCCTTCCAACTGTTTTCTCAAACTCTCCTTCGGTACGGGTTTCAGAATCTTTCTCAAGCTGTTAGGCTTTTACAAATAGAGGACCAGGCTCTAATACCAATTGTTAGATGCAATGACAATCCCAAAGACAATGAGAGGGGGGGTGAATCAGTGTCTAACCGGTTAGTGGAATATTTGAACTTATTTATAACTTTGCAACTTAAATGAATGTATCGTTAAACAAACAATAGTGCAGTAAAGAGAAATAACAGAGACAACATAAATGCACACCATAATAGAAGATATTTTGGCGAGGAAACCCGGTGTGGGAAAAACCTTGGTGGGATTCGTGACCCACAATATTTACTCACTAGCCAATATGAATAAATATTACTTACAACATGGGCCTGCACATGCAGGAAGGCCAACAACCTAGAGGTTACTGCTCAATAGAAGAGTCTCATTGACTACAAAATAGATAATTAAATCCAATGCAATGTACTGCTCAAAATAGCATATACAATGCTTGATTCAGTACCGGTTTAAGCTCAGTCAGATACCTTAACAAAAACCTTTCGTTGTCTTACATATACCAATAATAATAATCACCTATCCTTATACAAAATGATCTATCAGATCTCATACATATATGAGTCTTTACAATATATCATGTCGGCTTACAAATAATTAATTACATTTGCAATATAATTCACATAAACAAAACTTTGTCTCATGTCAGCCTGAGTGCCGGTATACTTCATTGCTGGTGTAATTTGGATGCTGGTGAATGTGCCTGTCAGTGCCAGTAGATGATGTCTGTGTTGCCGGTGAACCTGTTCAACCTGTTACCGGTTGGTTGTCATCAATGACAACATCAACCATTCTCATTGAGTGTAGAATGCCAACACTTTTCGTAGCTTGCAGAGCTTCAGTTCGTTGATTCCTATGTTTCTTGGTGTGTGGCCAACCTTCCCTTCAATTTGCACTCCATCCTTTGGATTTTTCGGAGGATTCTCTTTGGCGAAGGCCGACCTAGTGGTTTTATACGTTTGATCTTGCTCTTCGGCATTTGATCCCTCTTGGGCCGACGCGGATCCCTCTAGACCATATAAATCGATGTAATTAAGCATCATAACTCATCAGAGAGTATAGAAGATATATCTTAAGATTTAGAGGTCCAGAGTTAACCAATTCTGTAATTGAGCATGTATGTAGTAGGCTAGTGAGCCGATTCTTGTAACCCAGATGTTACTGGTCATTTGCAATCAGTTTTCAATATCTAATTCATTCAGTTCTGCATTGCCTCCATCATCTTGTCTTGATTTTGTTGTGTTTACTCACGATGCACAATCCGGATAGATCTCATTGAGGTCCCTCGTAACCATGACTGCACCATTATGGGTACTGAAGAATAACCTAATACTGTTAAATATAAAGAAAAAATAGTTCAGCAAATGTGATAAAGAATTTGGGTTTTCGTGTCTCAATTTGTCTCTAGAACTACAACTTCATGTAGAAACCTTGAATAGAACTACTGAAGTTTGGGTAGCCTTAGAAAAGTTTTTTGGAAAGGAAATAAACTAAAAAGTCACTAGTTAGAGAATAAATTCATAGGATTGAATCCAACTACTTTTTGAAGATTACTCCATTAAGTTCAAGTCATTCTATAAATATAGGTTTTATTTTTTAATTTTAATGTTTGTTAAATTATTAGAAATAAGATGTGATCTAACTTTCTTATCTATGTAAATTGACTTCCTATTTAGCACATGATATCTTATCTTTTATTTTGAAATAAACAAGAAAATCACGATAAGTAAAATTTTCTATTTATGTTAGAATTTTGTAATGTGTATCTTATTTTATGTATTATATTCAAATTAAATTTTGAGTTGATATATTTAAAGGTGAGTAAGATATTTGTTAATTATGTAGGAATTTAATATATTTAAAAAAATATAAAGATTAAAATATTTTTCTTATAAAGCATGAACAGAATAATTGGGAAGTATAAAAAAGATTGCTCTTCGACAGGACACCACATAGAACTACTAGAACATATACAGGTATAATTCATAGCCTTTTCATCAAATACATTGTATTTGATTATTTCATGATTAATAATTGTTAGTTACATGGTCATTTTCGTATTTTTTAAAAATTTAGTTATAAAACTATTTGGTGTTGGTATTTAATGTTATTATATTACTTTAACTATTTGAAGGAAGTATTAGGTATGATAAATTTAAAGGATAAATTTATTAGCTAATTATAATGTAAGTAGATGGTTGTTATATCTTGTTTGGTAAGATATAAAAGTAATAATACTTGTGGAATGTATCTATTTTGAGATGCATGTTAGAAGATTCTAGAAGAGAAAAATAGAACATAAACATTCTAAGAAATTTATTTCAATATTTTAGAAATAATTATAACAAATAAAAACCATTTCTCTATTTTTAGATAAAAGGGATAAATCCCTATAAGATGTTCATCTTGAAATAAAATTACATTTATTTGGTATGACTTATTCTACCATCTAGATCAAAAAGAGAGAAAGATAGGTGAATAAAATTGTGTGAGGGAAAACTAAAATAACACAAAGCAAATCTCATATTGATTGAGGGAAAAAATAGATGAGTAGATAGAGGTGTTGGCATTATGTGAACCGGTATGAAGACATAATCATTTTGTATGTTGTCATTGATGTCAATATGTGACATGATGTGAACCGACCGACACATGTGATAAGTAAAAGGAATGTGGAATCGGCATATGTATGAACCGGTTTATATGCCAAAAGTGAAGCGACATATTTGTTCAAGATGAACTGGCATGTAGTTATGGGAACCGACACATGGAAGCATTGTGTGACTACCGGTTGGTTGGTAGTTTCCACTTCAGAATTTCCGGTTGGAGTACCTCAAGCCTGTGTGACTCAATCGGTGATCTTTGTGTGATGAGTTAGCAGTATAATGGAGAACAGATCGTGTTTCCACGTAAGCTTCGTGCGCGTGAAGGATCTTGCATGAAGAAGACTATTCCTATCTACCTCGGGAATGTGCGAAGTCTGTCAAATGGTGATAACGCGTGATGGGTTATCAGCCGCCATGAAATTGGTGGATAATGGACGATGGAGAATGTCTTGAGATCGATTCAAGATTGTTGCATTTAATGCAGTATGATTCAACGGTCAGGATTGAATCGCTTGAATTGCTTAACCTAACAGGTTTAGGGTTTAGGGTTTTTGCTACCGACCTGTCTGTTTCCCATATGGTCGATGTTGTGTTTCTTTCTAAGGTTGTTGGCAAAAGTTGTGAGTGTGTATCCAAAGGAAGTGATACGTGATACTGGCTAGACCAAAGGAAAGAAGAGATACTTGCAAAGTGAATGTACAGAAGGAGAAGAGGAGCCAAAACGGATCTGCATTAGCATTGAGTGTTGTTACCAGATCATTGTAATTCCTGTTGATCTTTAACCACTTCAACAGTTGTGAAATCCCTTAACAAGGTAGCCGTAATTGGGCTTGATGCAAAAATCCCTTAACAGGGTAGTTTTAATCGGCTTGATTCAAATCCCTTAATAGGGTAACTCGAGGTTAATGAGTTTTGAGAAGCTATAGAGCTCTGGAGATCCTTTAGCTATTGAGTTCTTGAAATCCTCTAACAAGGTAACCCTAACTAGGTTTAACCCTTAACTGGGTATTATAGCCATCCCTTAATTGGGTGATCCCTAACAGGATCGGTTCCTAGTAGAACCTATTGTAATGTCTTTAACCGGACAAAGCTCCTAACAGAGCGGACTTCAAAAGAGTTCAAAAGCAACTTGTGGGTATTCATCCCCACTGTGGTTCTTCCCAGTTGGGTTTCCACGTGAAAATATGTGTGTCATGTGTAATGCTTTTATCTTGTGTTGCATTGTTATTACCTGTTGAGCATATGATGGTTGTATGTTTTATGCTTGTCTATAAAACATATTGAACTTATTGTTTTGAAGTTATGATGTTAGTTTACCTGTTCATGCATGAGAGTGAAATGGTACTATAGTATTGAGCTAAGAGGAAAGCTTAGTGAGTGACCAGTTTATGACTGTTTGAGCTGTACTGGATGTTACCGGTTGCACTCTGTTTTAACCAGTATCCCTGTTTGTCAGTCATTTGGAGTATTTGCTGTCAAACCGGTTTTGGACTGTATTTGTGTTGGTGCTGATTCACCCCCCCCTCTTAGTACCGGTTTGGTACTAGTGGTTCATCATTGAGTTATCAATTGGTATCAGAGCTCTACAGGTCCTCTGTGTTGTCAGCTTAACCGGTTGAGGAAAAGATCCTAGTGAAATGATGAAGAGGGAAGGTCCAAAGTTTAACAGGGAAAATTTCGGTAGATTGAAAGACAGGATGAAGATATTGATCAGAAGTGTTCAACACTGGAGTTATGTTGAGAATGTATATGTTGTTCCTACGGGTACTCTCACCGATGACCAAAAGAGAGAGATACAAGAAAATGGGCAAGTCATGGAAGCCCTCATCAGTAGTCTATCTGACATTGAGTTTATTGATGTTCAGGACAAGGCAAATCCCAAAGAGGTATTGGATGCTCATGAAAATATCTATGGTGGTGATGTGCATGTAAAACAGGCTAAGGATGAAACCCTGAGAGGAAAGTTTGAAGACATGCGGATGGTTGAAGGAGAGACCATTCAGCAGTATGGAATAAGAATCAAAACTGTTGTTGGAGAAATCAAGAGTGCAGGTGGTAAAATAGAAGATTCCACTGTGGTAAGCAAAGTCTTGAGATCCCTGTTGCCGGTCTATGCAATAAGGGTTGCTGCTATCCAGGAGCTGAGATCAATAAAGAAGTCTAAGGTATCCTTGGACTCCATCATAGCCAAGTTAATAGCCTATGAGCTAAATAGTTTTGATGGCAGTGTTCAAAAGACTGAATCAGTATTTAAAGCCTCTACTACACCATCCAGAAAAGGAAAAGAAGCTAGCACTAGTGGGGAACCTAGTCAGAGCAGAGAAATAAATGATGAGGGGATTTTGATGGCATTTGAAGCTCTCCTTGCCAGGAAGCTTCCTAAAGGAACCGATAAATACAAAGGTAAGCTACCTTTGAAATTCTTTTCTTATAATCGGATAGGACATATTTCTATAAACTGTCCTAATGGTGAAAACAAGGACAAACCAGAAAGGTTCAGGAAATTCAAAGGAGGAAACCGGAGAAACTATTTTGTAGCAGTTGATGAAGGCGTCATAGATGAGGAATCAGAAGATGAAGAGAATGAAGACATTGTGTTTGTTGTTGTAAAGGAAGATGTGGCAGACAAGAAGGCTCTTGTCTCCCGGTTTGATAATTCCAATGAGTGGATCATTGATAGTGGCTGTTCTCACCATATGACTGGTGACCGAAGCAAATTTCTATCCTTGGAGGAGTATGATGGTGGTGTGGTTCGCTTTGGCAATGATGCACCATGCATAGTCAAAGGCAGAGGGTCCATCTCTCTGAATGGAAAGAGCAGTGCTGACAATGTGTACTGGGTTGATGGTCTCAGACACAACCTTCTAAGTGTTGCCCAGCTAAATGACAGTAGCCTCACTATGGAATTCAAGAATGGAGTTTATAGAATCAAAGGAAAAGATGATAAACTGGTGGCCACCGGCATGCAGACCAAAGGTAACCTATTTCATCTGAATGCTAATATAAGTACATGTCTTATGGCTAAGCTTGATGATAGTTGGATATGGCATAGGAGACTCTGTCATGTAAACTTTGATAAGATTGTGAAGGCTAGTAAGATCAAGGCAGTTAGAGGGTTGCCGGTGCTAAGCAAACCGGATAATACCTTGTGTAGAGAATGTCAATTGGGGAAAATGTGTTCCTCAACCTTTAAAGGTAAATCTTTCACTGTTGACAACTTGCTTGATCTTGTGCATACTGACTTGTGTGGTCCTATGAAAACTAGAAGTGTGCAGGGTGATAGGTACTTTATGATTCTCATTGATGACTGCTCAAGAATGATGTGGGTCACATTCTTGAAAGACAAGTCAGAAGCTTTTGGGAAATTCAAAGCTTTCAGAGCATTAGTGGAGAAGGAAAGTGGTAAAAGGATCAAGTGTCTCCAAACTGATCAAGGAGGGGAATTCACTTCCGTTGAATTCAACAAGTACTGCAAAGAATTTGGCATCAAGAGACAGCTATCTACCCCCCGGACTCCACAGCAGAATGGCCTAGCAGAGAGGAATAACCGGACTGTGGTTGAAGCAACTAGAACCATGTTGATTCAAGGAAAGGTAGCTAACACCTTTTGGAGAGAAGCGGTAAGCACTGCAGTCTACACTATGAACCGGGTACTCATCAAGAAAGGTAAGGACAAAACTCCTTATGAGTATTAGACCGATAAGACACCTGTGGTTAGCTACTTTAGGGTATTTGGTAGCAAATGTTACATCAAGAGGAGTGAACATCAGGGCAAATTTGAAGCTAAATGTGATGAAGGAATATTTCTAGGATATTCCACCAAGAATAAAGCTTTCAAGTGTTACAACAATAGGACTCAGAGAATTATGGAAAGTATCAATGTAAGAGTTGATGAATCCTCTGAGAAAACTGAGGAAACCGGCAGTGAGCAAGTTGTAAATGAACCGATTGCAACCTTTTGGGAACCGGTTGTTAGTCAACCAAGTACCAGTAACAGTGTTCTTGAACTGGTGAATGCTGATACTGATAAAGATGAGGATGAAGAAGAAAAGCAAGAAGAACCAGTTAAGACCATTCCTCGGTATGTCAAGCTGAATCATGATCCTAAGCAGATCATAGGAGATAAGGATGCAGGAATCCTTACAAGAAGAAAGATCAGAGAAAATTCATGTATGATCTCTGAATTTGAGCCTAAATCATTCAAAGAGGCTTATAAAGATGAAGACTGGATCAAGGCAATGGAAGAGGAACTTGACTAGATAGAGAAAAATGACACACTATCCTTGGTACCCAGACCAGAGCATAAAAATGTTATTGCCACCAAATGGGTGTTCAGAAACAAGCTGAATGAGGATGGCACAGTGATTAGGAATAAAGCCAGATTGGTGTGCAAAGGATATGCTCAAGAAGAAGAAGAAGACTATGGAGAAACCTTTGCTCCTGTAGCCAGATTGGAAGGAGTTCGTATGCTTCTTGCATATGCAGCTTTTAAAGGGTTCAAAGTATATCAAATGGATGTAAAATCTGCATTCCTAAATGGTATACTTGAAGAGGAGGTATATATAGAGCAACCAGATGGGTTTCTCCCTATCTGAAGACAGTGATATGGTGTGCAGGCTACATAAAGCCTGATATGGTCTAAAGCAAGCACCTAGGGCATGGTATGAGCACCTACATTCCCATCTTGTGAAGATTGGATTTGAGAGAACAAGTGAAGATAGCAATATCTACTTGAAGTCCAAAGGAGATCAGATCCTGATCTGTGAGGTTTTTGTTGATGGCATTATCTTTGGAGGAGATGATAAGATGAGTCATGAGTTTGCTGATGAGATGAAGAAAGAGTTTGAGATGTCACTCATAGGGGAGATTAAGTTCTTCATTGGACTGCAGATCTAGCAGGTGAAAGATGAAATCTTTATCACTCAGTCGAAATATGTCAAAGAGGTGTTGAAGACTTTTGGCATGGAAGATAGCAAACTAGTTGGTACACCGATGGTGACCGGTTGCAAATTGACAAAAGAAGATGATTCCGCGCTCGTTGATGAGAAGGAATACTGATCAATGATTGGTAAGTTGCATTATGTAGTGCATAGCAGACCGAATATTGCACATGTAGTTGGCATTACTGCAAGGTTCCAGAAAAGTCCAAGAGATTCCCACTTGATTGCAGTCGAGCAGATTTTTAGGTATCTGAAGGGAACGGTTGACTATGGATTGTGGTACCCATACAACAATGATTTCAATCTGAAAATGTTCACAGATGCTGATTGGGCAGGTAATGTGGATGACCGGAAAAGCACAACCGGTGGTGCATTTTTCTCGGTGGTAGACTAGTCTCATGGATGAGTAAAAAGCAGAGTTGTATCTCTCAGTCTGCAACGGAAGCGGAGTATGTTGCAGCTTTCATGAACTGCACTCAGACAATTTGGATGAAGCATGTACTAGAAGGCTTCAAGATCCCTGTATCTGAACCGGTAAGTATATTCTGTGATAACACAAGTGCTATCAATATTTCAAAGAATCCGGTTTTACATTCTAGAACCAAGCATTTTGAGCTTAAGTATCATTTCTTGAGGGAAAAGGTTCAGAATAAAGAGATTGCATTGGAACATGTTTCTAGTAAGGAGCAGTTAGCAGACATATTCACCAAGCCTCTATTAAAAACTACATTTGTGCATTTAAGAGGTGAATTGGGGGTACTGCCCCTTTAGGAGGTGAACGAAAAGTATTAGTTCCACATCAGTCAGGTATTACATAGTCAAATTTTTGTTGATTGATGTGTTGAAGGATGCTACTCCTCAGGGGGAGCAGCATAATGGAACAGAGATGCTTGTGCCTCCACTTTGGCATTGTTGTCAAAGGGGGAGAAGGAGTGAAGTGGAAAAGATATCTGTAGCAAATGGGGGAGAAGATGTGAAGCGGAGAAGATATCTTTGTATATTGCCATCAATGCCAAAGGGGGAGATTGTTGGCATTATGTGAACTGGTATGAAGACATAGTGATATTGTATGTTGTCATTGATGTCAATATGTGACATGATGTGAACCGGCACATGTGATAAGTGAAAAGAAAGTGGAACCGGCATATGTATGAACTGGTTTATATGCCAAAAGTGAAGCGGCATATTTGTTCAAGATGAACCAACATGTAGTTATGGGAACTGGCACATGGAAGCATTGTGTGACTACCGGTTGGTAGGTAGTTTCCACTTCAGAATTTCCGGTTGGAGTACCTCAAGCCTGTGTGACTCAATCGGTGATCTTTGTGTGATGAGTTAGCAGTATAATGGAGAACAGATCGTGTTTCCACGTAAGCTTTGTGTGCGTGAAGGATCTTGCATGAAGAAGACTATTGCTATCTACCTCGGGAATGTGGGAAGTCTGTCAAACGGTGATAACGCATGATGGGTTATCAGCGGCCATGAAATCGGTGGATGATGGACAATGGAGAATGTCTAGAGATCGATTCAAGATTGTTGCATTTAATGCAGTATGATTCAACGGTCAGGATTGAACCGCTTGAATTGCTTAACCTAACAGGTTTAGGGTTTAGGGTTTTTGCTACCGACCTGTCTGTTTCCTATAAGGTCAATGTTGTGTTTCTTTCTAAGGTTGTTGGCAAAAGTTGTGTGTATCCAAGGGAAGTGATACGTGATACTTGCCAGACCAAAAAAAAGAAGAGATACCTGCAAAGTGAATGTGCAGAAGGAGAAGAGGAGCCAAAACGGATCTGCATTAGCATTGAGTGTTGTTACCAAATCATTGTAATTCCTGTTGATCTTTAACCATTTCAACAGTTGTGAAATCCTTTAACATGGTAGCCTTAATTGGGCTTGATGCAAAAATCCCTTAACAGGGTAGTCTTAACCGGCTTGATTCAAATCTCTTAACAGGGTAACTCGAGGTTAATGAGTTCTGAGAAGCTATAGAGCTTTGGAGATCCTTTAGCTATTGAGTTCTTGAAATCCTCTAACAAGGTAACCCTAACTAGGTTTAACCCTTAACTGGGTATTATAGCCATTCCTTAACCAGGTGATCCCTAATAGGATCGGTTCCTAGCAGAACCTATTGTAATGTCTTTAACCGGACAAGGCTCCTAACAGAGCAGATTTCAAAAGAGTTCAAAAGCAACTTGTGGGTATTTATCCCCACCATGGTTTTTCCCAGTTGGGTTTCCACGTGAAAATATGTGTGTCATGTGTAGTGCTTTTATGTTGTGGTGCATTGTTATTACTTGTTGAGCATATGATGGCTCTTGACAATATGATGGTTCTATGTTTTATGCCTGTCTATAAAACATATTGAACTTACTGTTTTGAAGTTATGATTTTAGTTTACCTGTTCATGCATGAGAGTGAAATGGTACTATAGTATTGAGCTAAGAGGAAAGCTTAGTGAGTGACCGGTTTATGACTGTTTGAGCTGTACTGGATGTTACTGGTTGCACTTTGTTTTAACCAGTATCCTTGTTTGTCAGTCATTTGGAGTATTTGCTGTCAAACCGGTTTTGGACTGTATTTGTGTTGGTACTGATTCAGCCCCCCCTCTCGATACCGGTTTGGTACTAGTGGTTCATCATTGAGTTATCAAGAGGAGATAATCTATGAATTGGGGGTGTCGAGTAACTATCCTTATCAATATGGCTTAATCATAGGAGAGTTTGGAAATGTTAAAGATCCTCACATTTGAAACTTGCAGATAATGAGAGTACTTGAGGAGAGCATAGAGTGCTTTAAATAGTGATTTAGCCTTGTAGAGGATAGACTGAGCAATTTAATTTCCATGTCGGAGATGTTGGAGATTGTTGTTAGCATGAGCTTGTATGGTTGTCATTGATCTCAAACTTGGTTATTTGGATGCATATTGGTCTGGATTTTCTTTGTCAGACCTTTGTTATCTGGATGGATGTTGGTCTAGATACTCTTTTGATGTTGGTTGTGTCATCCGATATTCAAGGTGGTTCAGAATACTTTTGGTGCCCTCCGGATATGTTGTTAATTGCATTGCGATTTAGTGGATCATGTTCTTTTGGTTTGGATGTGTTTAAAGATGCATCGAGACGTTTATTTGGGTCTCGCTTTGGTTTGTAGAGATCTGCGTGGAGTATTTTGCATTGGAAGTGGTTATGTGGTTGACAAGTTGATTATATCTACACGTTATGCTTGGTAACGTATTTTGGAACATATGTTAGCTTGTGTAGATTGTCAGATCATTCATTGAATGATATTTTATGAAATGTTTTGGTTCCCTCTTCCTCTTGGAATTGACCAATCTAAGTATTTTAGGTCTGGGTGGCTTATTCTGTGTAAAATTACTTGTTCTATTTTAGCCGACCTTTGATTAAGATCTTAATCTTGTATCTCATATATAAGGTGTGCAAATGGATAAATTGAGTATGGATGAGAAGTGAATTATATAAGAAGTGTATGCAAATGATTTCCAATCAGATTTAAGTTTGCGGTGATGCGAAAGTTAGTTTGACAAGAGCTTTGAAGTTGATATATTCTGCAAGATAGTGTGTTGTTATAGTGGAGATCATTACACATGTTTGGCATGTTATTGGTCACTTGATTATTGTTCATGGATAATTTCATGATTAGGAGAATCCTTCTCAATTTTATTCAGATATTTCTTTCGTTGCTAATTGACAGTGAGTCCTTCGACAACAGTTTATATCTTGTCCCGAAGAAGTGTTCTTCAAATGTACAAGTCTTTTTATATCTTGCCTAAGCCAGTGTGTCTTCGTTCTATAAATCCGTCAGGTGTTGGTGCTTCTTGGCTGCAAACCTAAAATTTTGTAAACATTGTTATTCTTATTATGAGTTAGATTCTCACCATAGTTTTTTCCTGTTTGGTTTTTTCATGTAAATCTAGTGTTCATGTGTTTGTGTTTCTGCTTGATGTGCTGTTATTAAATAAGTTGAGCAATAATAATTTTTGAAGTTCCAGATTTATTCACCCCCTCGTAGTCCTGTTGGGCATTCAACAATTGGTATCAGAGCGAGGTTGCTATTTAGAAAGCTTAACTGCTTGAGGTAGAGCTAGAAGTGGCACAAGAACTTCATGTTAAAGCTTCGATGTTTGATGGAACAAACTTTAATTAATGGAAGGAAAGTATGGAATCTTATTTAGAAGCATTGCAAAATGGAATCTAGGAGATTATCCAGAATAGCTATCAATGATCTTTGAATGGACCATCAACTCCGAATGAGATCAAGTCTTAGGAGACAAATGCAAAAGATAGAACAATTCTGATCAGTTGTCGCAGTGATGAAGTATTTGGTAAAGTTAAAGGAATGAAAGAAGCTAAGGAAATTTGGAACAAGTTATGTTATGCATATGAACGTGATCTGAAGACTCATCAAGCAAGACTCTTGAACCTAAAGCATAAATTTGAAGGTTTTCAGAATGGTTGATGATGAAAGTGTTAAAGTTACATACATAGAGTGAATAATACAACATAAGCTATCCGAGCTATTGCAGGAATGCTTGAAGAAAGTGATGTTATAGGAAAATCTTGTTTACATTGACAAAACTCTACAAACTGTAGGAGTGTGCAATTGAAGAATGTCATGATTTGAACAACTACACGATTGATCAGCTTATTGGTACATTATTTGCCTATGAGATCGGCGAAATAGAAGATATAAAATCCTGTCAAAGACAAACTACATTCATTGTTTCAAGGATATCAAGAGATTAACCAAAACCTAGTGATAACTTGGTTGAGATTGAAGCAAACTTTATAAGAAGATTCAAGCGAGGAATTAGAAAGTATTAAGAGAAGTTTCCCTTGAAATGTTTTAATTATGGAAGAATTGGTTATTATGCTTCTAAATATATATATAAAGAAGATTATAGAAAGTTTGAGAATGATGAAAAGAAAATTAAATATAGAAGAAATGACTTTAAGAGAAGAACAGATGATAGAGATAAAGGGAAAATGAGTTTATGTTATGTGGAGGCACATTCATCTGAAGAAGAAGGTGTTGAAGACTCAAATGAAGAATCCTTATTTCTAGCAATAAAGGAGAAGTATGAGGAAATAACCAAAAGACTAGAAGAGAAGATTGCATAACATGTTAAATTTGAACCTAGATCATGGATCAATGATTCTGGATGCTCAAATCACATGACTGGAGACAAAGACAAGTTTATCACTCTGAAGAAACTGTATGATGGTGGATCTATAAAATTTGTAGGAGAGGAAGTTGGACCGATATGTGGAATAGGATAGCATCTCGATTGATGGTAAGCATAAAACTGATGGTGTTTATCATGTAGAAGGATTGAGACATAGTATGTTGAGTGTTAGTAAGATGTGCAATAGAGGTTATGAAATTGTGATTACAAAAATTGGATGTATGATTAGGAAAGGTAGAATAGGAAAGTTAGTAGCAGAAGGAATTGGGATAAGTGGAAATGTTTACTACATAAAGGAAAAGGGGAAACAAATGTCATCTGAGTTAGAGTAATGAATGTTGGTTATTGCATAAGAGGATGAGACATGTTATCTTTGATAGCATGATAAAAATCAATAACTATAAACCAATAAGAGATTTACCAAGGATCATCAAGCCTATTGACACTGTGTGCACAAAATGTTTGTTAGGAAAGGAAACAAGGAGAAGTTTCAAGAAAAGGGAGTATTCTATATCACATCCATTGAGGTAATTCACAGACTTATGTGGTCCTACAAGGACATGTGAAGTCAGTGGTGAAAGATATTTTATGTTACTGATGATTATTCAAGAATGACCTGGATTACATTTTTGAAGGAAAAATCTTAAGATTTTGAAAGATTTAAAGTTTTCAAGTCAATGATAGAGAATCGGGTTGATGTTAGAATCAAATGTTTGAGATCTGATAGAGGTGGAGAATTTGCTTCAAATGAATTTGACAATTTCTGTGAGAAATATGACATTAGGAGACATCTTTCTGTTGGCAATTGACACTCATCCGATAAGGTGAATAACATTTAGGGTTGCCATTGATGGCAACTCATCTTCAGGTGTTGATATTTCTCATCCGGATTCATTGTCTTATCATTTTGAATAGATTGGGCCAATCGGTATACACACACTTTGCTTATTCTTGTTAACTAGTTAGTCTTGGTACTGGTAACGTATATTTGGGATCTGGTTAAGTATAAGACCCGGTTAAGGTATTTTGGGACCTCGATAAAATTACTTGTGGAATTTATGGTAGCGTGAAGGTCGACATTAATTGTGATCATCGGGATAATGCATGTCATGCTTCGTGATCCGTCAGCCGACAGGTATATTTTCTTCATTGAGGCCAACATGCCTTAAAAGATCAATATCAAAAACTCACTCGGGAGAATACTACCTTGAAGAATGAAATGCAAGCCCTAACCATGAGAATGTGCAAGGACATTGAAGACAGAAAGAAGAATGAAGAAAACCTAGCTCAAGCATTGAAGAACAGATCTGAGGAATGCAATAGACTGACACTTGAGAATGACATGTTGAAACTTGAGTTGATTCAGTCTCGGAATAATGAATAGGAACTTGAGAGACAGATCATAATCATGAGAGATGATTTGACCATTGCAAATGAGTACAAGGACAAGTTCAAAGCTAGCTCTGAAAGACTTGATGAACTATTGAAGAGACAAAGAGATGCTAATGACAAGAGAGGTCTTGGATATGATGTAGGAGAAAGTTTTGGTACTGCACAACAAGATCAATCATCTGGTCAGAGGCAGAATCATGCATCAACCAGAACCAGAAATTATCGGTAAGACAACCTAATGCTCACAAATTCAACGGTACATGCTTTGTTTGCAATAAATATGGTCATATAGCAAGTCAGTGCAGAAATAGGAATAAATAAAACAATGCATCATCCATTGGTCTTGGAAATGTCAGATGTCATGCATGTAGTAGATTTGGACATATGGCTAACCAATGCAAATCAAAAGGAAATCAAGGAAATCAAGGGTACAACAAAGAAATTCAGAAGAACAATATTGTCTGTTATGCATGCAACAAGATTGGACATATTGCTAAGTATTGCAGAAGCAAGAATCCATCGGTAGTTGATGGAAATGCAGATGAGAAGGGAAAAACCACGGTGGGGCTGATACCCACAATATCTATATACTTTATCAAGGTATACAAATATTACATAAAGGGGATTGCACATATAATCAGGCTCACCGCCTAGAGCTCACTGCTCAACAAAAGTCTCACTGACTTACAAAACATTACACAATGATTTTGTTAGTGTAGGTTTTTTTATTTTCCTTATGTTAGGGGGTATTTATATTTCCTACACATATATTATTAAGCTTGCTTAGGTTATTAGGTGTGGTTAATATGAGGACACGTGGCGGAATACATTAGCTACATGTGTAACTCTCCACCTCACATGGGTAGTTGAGTTACACACCCTCTTTTGGCTTGTTGTGCCACCTCTCATAACCACTATTTTGTCATTTCCTAAGTGGGTTATGGGGTAGTTGGGTTTCTCACCCTCTTTTGGCCTTATGTGCCACCTCTTATAACTCTTTTTTTGTTTTCATGTAAGGAGGTTATGCCACATATTTTGACATTTACCAAGTAGGTAAAAACCTCCCACCTTTTATGGGGTAGTAGGTAAAACCTCCCACTTTTTATGGAGGTGGGAGTTAATGCACCTCTTGGTTGTATATGTTATTATTTTTCTATATAATAAGCAATATACTCTCACCTTCACTAGTGAAGTGATAGCTCGGTGAGAGTCTTCTCTAAATTCTCTTCTTTATCTCTATTTTTCTCTCATATCAGATTTATCTTCATTCAGCTATTTTGATCTTCGATCATCCGTTGCTTGGAGTTGCATGTGATCTATGACCGACATCAGATCCTGGCTCAATTCTTGCTTCTCACAGAATTTAACAGATTTCATACATAAATAAACTTATAGGATGCATTTGACCATGCTGGATAAGTTCCAGTTTAAGCTCTGTCAGCCTCTTTTGAACCGGTTTACTGATACCCTATTCTTCTCTGTTCTGTACTACCGGTTAGGATTGTGCACTTGAAACTGCGCACAAAAGCTTCCACTTGCTGACCAAATTGCATACCATCAATATTTGACTAATTCGCATTCAAAAAATCGCATAACTATTCACATGAAATCCATCGCTAAAACGATCTCCCTTAAACACCCCTTTATCTTTTCACCATGTCAGCCTCAATGAAGAAAATAAACCTGTTGGCTGCCGGATCACGAAGCATGATATGCATTATCCCGATGATCATAATTAATGTCGGCCTTCACACTACCATAAATTCTACAAGTGATTTTATCGAGGTCCCAAAATACCTCAACCGGGTCCCAAATATACGTTATTGATACCAAGACTAACCGGTTAACAAGAATAGAGCAAAGTGTGTATACCGGTTGGCCCAATCTATGCAAAATGATAAGACAAAGAATCTGGATGAGAAATACCAACACCTGAAGATGAGTTACCATCAATGATAACCCTAAATGTAATTCACCTTACCGGATGAGTGTCAATTGCCAGTAATCTCCCCCTTTGGCATTGATGGCAACACTTATGTGAAAAATGATATCATCTCTGAATCTACTCCCCCTTACCTGCACATCCATGTAGTTATATACATCTAGTGTACTCCCCCTATGATATACATCCATTTTTTACTATACTGGTCCCCCTTTGACATCAATGACAAAGTGGGTATCCACCAAAAATGTTGTACAAATATATACATACCGGTTCCTATACAAACTTCAAAATGTCAGCATATAAAGTCTTCAAAACTGAGAAGTATGTGTCCCAACCCTACTTGAGAGAATCAAGAATGCAGGCGAATCCATTCAAGAGACTGGCATAATATTCAATTGCCTCAGATTCTGTGGGATCCTCCTACAGCATGTTAGATATACACTCTATCTTGTAAAATAGCAGGTTATCTAGTTGGGGATCAATAAAATTCTGGAGCTCTATTGCTCGCCTTATTTTTCTATCCCTTTCCTTTTCTAATCTCGAAATTTGATCCATAACTGCCAAAACTAGACCATCTAAAGAACTTGTCAAATTAGCTATCGGATTATAAGAATTAGAAATCTGAATCAAGTTATCTTTACAATCCAAAATTTGCTTTTCTATGGAAGCTGTGAGTTTTGAAAAATCTCGACAAGTCTTATATACCTTTCCACCTTCTGTCAATGTTGCATCAATAGATTGTAAACAAGTTTGAAGCTTAGCCTTCTCAGATGCAATCATGTGCAGAAATGTTTGCTTCCGGGCCTCAACAAATTTATTCTTAGCCTCAGTTATTGAAATCTTAACCAAAGAATCATAATGCTTAGGAATAAAATCAATAATCTCTTACAATTTAGCGGATGAGCTTGCGCTCTCCTTTGCTTGGAATTTTTGTACAAGCCGGTTCAAAACTTCAAAAGTGTTCTGAATTAATTCTCTATCCTTAGAGTCCTCCTGAGCCAATTCTTATGTTGCCTGTGCCTGGAGTGCTGCAGTGGCCAAATTTTTCTCTGTCGGAGACATCATATGATAAGACTTGTCAAAACTGATAGAAAATTGTGGCATTTTCCCTTTGGCTAAGGATGATGTGTCAATTGCCAATCTGGAAGGGAAGTCTCTCACTGTCTGTTTGCGTGTGTCAGCCGGTGACTTACCCTCTGTATCCTCTACCTCCTGTATACTGGTTGCTTCGCCACTTGGTGCCTCACTCACTTTTGGTGTATCGTCTGGAACCTTATCCTCTGAATCTTTATCCTTTACAATATCTGCCTCTACATCCTGTATTTTTTCTGTCGGGGGATTCTGAGTATCCTTGGTTTCAAAATTGGACTCACTAGCTAGTTGAGTAGTAACCGGTGGAGTGCTAACCTGTGAATCAGTATTTACATTCTGCTCATTTGTTTTTGTCGGTTCCTTATCTTGTGACTGTACAAAACTGGGACTCAACTCATATCCAAGACATAAAGAATTCTGACCCATATATCTATAGTCTCCTTTCGGATCTCTTCAAAAGTTTCTAACATTAAGTTATTAATCCAGTGTTTAGGATTGAATTCAGTTGAACCTGTCTTATTGATTAAATCTGCAATCTTTGGTGGAGTTATTGATGGACATAGATTGACCAATTCCGTTTCCTTTATTTGCCGGTCCAAAGTTTGTGCATGTAATTTTTTGACCTCTAACTTATCATACAATTCCTTGGGCAAAATTTTCTCTAACTCAATCAACGTCCTAGTAAAAGCATCAAGATATAAAAAAATTGCCTCCTTAACTACTTCTTGTTCTTATCATTAAAATCATCATAAAATACAAAAATATCATCCAAATTACCATCAGTAATGATCTGATCAATAATTCTTGAACATCTATTTTCTTCTTACCGTTTCTTCTCTTTGTTTCCAGTTTAGATGGCTCATCTACCTTAGGCTTCCGCTTATGTACAATTGTGATTTTGGGAGTCTTCTGGGGAGGCTCCTTCTCAGGTTGTTTCTTTTGTTCTTCCTTCTTTTCTCTCACAACCCTAGCAAAAACACCTTTCTTTTTTGGAGCTTGTTTGATCTCTTCATTAGAGTCAGTCTCATCTGAAGATATAGTCATGTATTTCCTAGCGGCTTTCTGCTTCCTCTTCACTGATTCCTTCGGCTTGTGGCTAACAGGCGCACCGGATGGTGTTTCTGGTTGTTTTGATGACAGTAGAAACCGGGACCACATTAAGAGTGGGTTGAGCTGCCTTCTTTGCTTCTCTCTCCTCCCTCTTTTGTTTCATCTCTTCCTTTCTCTGGGCTTCAAGGATTTTAACTTTTTCTTCAATTTCAGCCCTGTCATTACCCTCACTAATTAGTGTCTCAGCTGCAACCATTGTCATCTTCTTTCTTATGGCGGATGCAACTTGTTCTTGATGAACCTTTAAACCTTTTTCTTGAGTTGTGCCAATTTTTTCTTCTTTCTCATCAACTGGAGCTTTCAATAAATGCTGTGCATAAGCATCCATTGTGACCTCATCCACTTCATAAGTATCAGAGTTATGGTGTTGCTTCTTTATGTGTTGTTTGGTTTATGCACTTTAATTTTATTTTCTGTTAACTGGTTCATAAGCAATAAGTTCAGAAATTCATTTACCGGCACAACACTGGTTCACCTCCCCTTCTCAGTGTTCTTGGATTCCAACACTTTCTACTCTAAGAACCCATCAATAGAATGGTGTGATTGAAAGGCAGAATAGAACTGTTATTGAGATGGTTAGAACTATGATGAAAAATGCTAACTTAGTTAATATTTATTGGAAAGAAGTTGTGCATATTGCTGTTTACATTTTCACAAGGTTCAGATAAGGATAAATCATACAAAGAGATGAGAATGACCTCATAAAGTTTGATACCAGAATTGATGAAAGAATATTTTTGGGATATGCTACAAACAACAAATCTTATTGGTGTTATAATAAAAGATTGAACAAGATAGTAGAGAGTACACATATGAAAGTATGCGATGCATGGGAATAGACTGCCTTAGAACCTGTTGAAGGGACTGAACTTGAGATCATATCTATTGCTGTAGAAGAAAAGACAACTCCGAAAGAAAGCAATGAAGAGAAACTAGATGAAGTCAAAGAAGAGAACAGAGAAGAAGTGAAAAAAATAATTAAGAGCCCGAAATATGTGTAGAGAAATCATTCCGAAGATCAAATAATTGGAGACAAAAATAAAGGAGTCTAGACAAGAAGAAGTGTTACAAAGGTAAACGAGAAAACTAATTTCTATTTTCTTTCACTTATTGAACCTAAATCATATGAAGAAGCAAGAAAATAAGAAAGGCGAGTCAAAGGTATGGAAGAAGTGAATCAAATATATAAGAATTAGACTTGTGAGCTGGTATGTAGATTGGTAGATAAGAATGTGATAGGAACAAAGTCGATGTTTCAGAGGGTGAAAGTACAACTCCGTGTGACGTTTCAGGCCAACTTATTAGCACAAGTGAATTTAAATATTTCTTACTAAAAAAATAATTTTAGTCAAACATATGGTCTAATATAGATTCATTATAGCTAAGTTATATATAGGCCAGAACTTTCCTAATTGGAAGTGTCTACTAAATGTATATTTAATATCACTTTGGGTCTAATTACCAAAAAATAATATTTCTTTTGAAAAACTAGATGTTTCAACAACTCCTGTTATAAATAATTCTTTTTTTGAAATGTAAAAATACCCTTTTATAGATCTACATGTGAATATTCCAAAATATACATCTTTAACTATTTTAATTATTTTTATATTTTATTTTTATTGAAAGTAGGTCATCGACACCAAAATATAAGATTGATTATCTTGTCAAGAAAAAATACTAAAATTTATTTAAATTTTTAAAAAAAAATATGATGCACTTGAAAAAAGAATCTATGTCAATATGATATAATTATTTTCTAATTTGGATAAATAATGAAGAAAAAAGGTGGCGCCAAATAGAAAGAGTTATATTTTAGTACACAACTTTTCAAATTTATTGAAAAATAGTAAAAAATATATCCATGCACTTAAGCTTCAAGTTTTCAATATGCATAAAAAATTGAAGGAAAAAAGGTAAAATTAATCCTTCTAAAGATGTAACTTTTCCCATTATTCTTTACACCCACCAAGACATTTGAAAGCTTGACTCTTCCCTTTCCCCAAGTGAATGCCAAGGAGGGGAATTTTGCCATTTTACCTTAGAAATAATAGAAATATATGTTCACTCATAAAAATTACATTTTCCTTTAGATATATGCCACTAATATTAAATTATTTCAACTCCTTGTGTCCCTTTGGATGCTTTCCAAGGTATGTGGAGACTTATAGAAACTTGCAACTATTTTTATTCACCTATCCTTAACTAAAAATTAAAATAACAATAATTTTTGGAGATGTAGGATTGCCCTTCACCCTTGGATCCTCCTGCATCAAAATGACACATCAAAAATTGATATTGAAATCAATAAAAATAATTTGTGACTACGTCTTCTTCTCTATAATTATCTAAGTGGTGATCAATAGTTATTATAGCTGATTGTGTATGTATTTTATAGAAGATAATATAAATCCTAATTCACTATGCATAAGAATTTTCATGTAGAAAACTTTTTGTTGAATCATAATTGAGAAATAATAACATGGGTTTTCTTTTAGACACTTTTTTTTGGGTAAATATTTTTTATCTGAAAATATGAATTAATGAAGGCATAAATGGGGGAGCATATATCAGAAATAACACCCCAATGGGGTTTGATCCTTAATGGCAAGATCAACAACACTACATTTAAATCATCATATCATGTCAATACCAAAATTTTACTTTCAAAAATATTGAAAGGTCTAAATAGTGGTAATTTACTAAGTTGTTATATGTCAATACCGTTTTTCTTAAATTAACATAACTTGTGAGTTTTTAAACAAATCATTCAATCAAAAAATAAAAAAAATATTAATATAATAATGTGAATTCTATTCTCAAAAAATATTTATATATGCTTTAAATCTCTTATACACATTCTATAAATTTATATAGAGTCTGTTAAATAGTAATTAACAATCTATCGACTAATATCCTATCCTCTAATAGACATTGCATTTGGAATTGGAGAACTTACGAAAAGAGACAACACATTCAGAAAAAGTGTGCAAGTAAGGACTTTGAATCATATGATGAAATTTTAATATTTATTTATAGATTATAAAATTCAAGAAATAACTAGTCCAAGTATAAAACATCTAACTCTTCTGACGCAGACATATGATTGGTGAAGACCTAGATGTACTAAAATTCAAAGAACTACAAAAACTCGAAAAGAAAATTAGTTTGGGTGCTAGAAAGATACGCTTAAGAAAGGTAACTTGTATTCTCTTTTTAATATAGTTTAAAATTTCATATGTTTTCTTGATTATGGTTTAAACTTGATATTTATTAGTATTAACATAATATTTACTAATCTTAAAATTAGATAACATTAAAGTAGTATGTTAAGCATTTTTTTTAATTTTTTTTTTTCAAAAAGATATTTAAAAAGTAGAATAAATTTATAATATTTTAAATTAATTTTAATTAAAGTTAGATTGTTTAATGAATGAAAATATTGCAGGGTGAAATTTCATTAGAAAATGTTGAGTATCTAAAAATTTCTTTACTCGATATTTTTATTTTTATCTTTTTAGCTTGTTTGTGTTGAATACTACGAGAAGCAGAGAGGGGGTCAAATTAAAGTGATTCTAACTTCATCATTGATTCATATTAATGAGCTGAAAGTAAATAGTGATAACTTTATAATAAACAAGGCTTCCTGCCAAAAAGAGCTTATTGCTTCGGACTTGCATGTTGAGACACACAACCTCAGGCAAGATACAAAAAGAGACTCGCTCAGCTGAAGATCACTTCTCCAAGGCAATATACAAAACTGGTCTCATAAAGTAGTAAGAATAATAAATGAAATGTATACAAAAAGTATCTATTAAAATGCAAATAGCATGTCGCTGAATATACTCATTTGTCTACTCTGTACACCTCTGAATGTCTGCACTTATTTCGCATCTACCCATCATTCATCTCGCCTTTGTATCCATCTCTCATTCATGCACACACAGTACTTCTTTATACTTTCTAACATAGCCAATCTTCTCAATATATACTAGTGGGATCCAAAAACAACCAACACTAGGTTGACCAAAAGAGTATGTAACATTTACATAGCATCGACCCAAAAATACATTATCCGGAAGGTAGAAAGGATGTGTGGGAATTCACACCAAGTTGGCACTCTTTCCAATCAATATCAAAACCATTTTACACCCAACTACTCAGACCAAAGTGCATAAACCATAGAAACAAGACTTAGGCTCGGTGCGGACTCGGCAAGGGTGACTCGATTGGGGACTCTAGATTCAGATCAGCCAGGACTTAGCAAAGTGAAAAACCCAAGAAATTTAGAGATTTTTTAAGGACTTAAAACTTGTTTCATGCACCCTTTATTAAACAAACCTTCAATACATAATAAAATCATCAAATAGAAGCTAATTTGATCACATACACAAGTATACATCAATCACATTAGTATAAATGCAAATTGTAGCTGAAGGAAATAGAAAACATAGATATATAAATAATGTCAAATGTAAAAATATTACAAAACTCATGGAATATGAAATTAATGGCATCAAGTGTTCCGCACATATATCAAAAGTAAAACAACTACAAGTCTATAGCTCAAAGGATCCTAGGTCCTTCCTATGAAGGTGTCTAAGGTAGGTTCTGGATGCTTTAGCAGCCATACTGTCTGCCCATGACTCCAGTCTACCCTCACCAACATCAGCTATGTCTGGTTTTATCTCTAGCTCTGGCTCTCCTCGTGCTCTAACTTCCTCCTCTGCCATGGCTACAACCTCAACTTCTCTATCTACCTGGTTGATCCAATCTAAGTCCTTGTCACTAAAGATAGGATCTGTAGCCTCAGTGATCCACTCAGATTTTGGATCAATCTCCTCTAGCGTGATCGGGGTGGTGTCATGGTCCATAACCTATTTTTGTCTAAGACAGAGGTTGTAATGAACAAAGGCTAGATCATTCAACCTCTCCATAGACAGTCTATTGTGCCTCTTGGAGTGTATGTGCTGAAACATACTCCAATTGCGCTCACAACCGGAAGCACTGCATGGTTGGTTCAAAATATGAATGGCTATCCACTAAAGATTTCGTGTTTTAGGACCAAACATCTAACACCATCTATCTGAGATGAGAAAAAGAAAAAAAAAATCAGCCTCATTTAATAATTAATAATAAATTGAATAACATATAATTAAAATTATGCTCTTAATTTCTTAAAATATATATTTTACCTGGTTGCATTTTTGTTCGATTTTCTTTGCAAAGCTAATCAGAGAAGACCTCCCCTTCTGCAATAGAAAAGGCCTCTAGCTCCTAGATTATACTGCTGCTATGACCAGACGACATTTGCTCTATCATTGAGTAGAGCCCACTAAGAGCCTGCTCATCCGCCTTAAGATCAGGGCGAAAATGGTTGCCAGATTGAGGTAATAAGCAGTTGCATGAAGGGGCTTGTGAAGCTGGACCTGCCATCTTGTATCAATGATATTTCGAATGGGACGATACTTACTCTCATCCCCTTCATAGGCAGATTTGATGCCCTCCTTGGCCCTATCCATGCCCTCGTATATGTAGCCCATTGCGGGCTTCTCCCCATCTGCAACATGTAGGAGAACTACCAAGGGCTCAATGAACTGCAAATATTATGAAACAGTATCTAATATTAGTTAATTTAAGTGTGGAATTGTAAATGAAAATAAGCAAATAAAAAAAAAATATGAATAAAAATTAAAAGTTAAAAGCTAAAACATAATGTAGAATGCTTAAATTTTTTTACCTTCACAGTCTCAGCACAAGGGGTCCAAAAGATTGGCTCATCAAAAAAGCAATCTACCACATCAACCCCTGTAGCACTCGTAGCATAGGATGAGGAAGTCCAATCCTCACCAACAAACATATGTCTCAAAGTTGCCTTACTCCGAATCAAGGATTGCAGTGTGATGAAATTGGTGGCAAATCTATTGATTCTAGGTCGAGCCAACTCCTTCTGCCCTGTGTATTGCCTCATTAGGTTAAGGACCCATGCATGATTGTATATAAATTTGCAAACATTTTTTGCCTTTTGTACACATGTCCATATCCACAAAATCTTTCCAATGTCCTGCAACATGAGGTCAATGCAATGGGCAGCACATGAAGACCAAAATATAGATGGGTGCCTCTCCATCAAAAGTTTACTTGCAACAACCTAATTTGCTGCATTATCGGTCACTACTTGTACTACATTCTGCTCACCCACTTCATATATGACCTCCTTGTTGGAATCAAGGAACACTGATGGGGGGTTTAATCGGTGTTTTGCAAACTTTAACTTTATTAATCTGTTCTTTACCACTTAATATATTGAACCAAAAGAAAGATGGAAGAACACAAAGCAATCAACCACAACACCATAACAGAAAGATTTTATATGTGGAAAACCCGTTCAAGGGAAAGACCATGGTGGAGATGAGACCCACAAGATGAGTATACTCAAATATAAAGATTTAGAATGAGAATGCACATGCTTTCAGGCACACTTCCTAGAGCTCATTGCTTAAGAAAGAGAGGCTCACTGCCTACAAATGAATTGCAACAGATCACTAAAGTACATAAACTAAATAATAGAATCTACAAATGGTTGATTATATTTCTTGTTAAGCACATTTTACAAACTTTTCACACTCTGCCTTATAGTCCTCTGATCCACTGTTCTGCAATAATCCAGAGCACAAATCTCTAACTTGTGCACGTGAAACTGTGCCAATCGATCACCAACACCTTTCGCATACCCACCGATCTCTAAAATGATCATAACAATTGATCTTATATATCCACAACAAGAAATTAATTCAACTACATGTCAGCTCAAGAAAACTCAACATATAATGAAACATGTACACATTGTTGGCCAAATCATATCTTAAATACTAGTGCGTACCAAAATAATTAATAACACGTTAGCAAAACTACCAGACAAAACACTTGGACCACAAAATCAATCACTAAAATCATTCTTCATAATCCACATAAGGATTATCCATGCAAGTCGGTTGTTCTGCACTGCTAAGCTGAAAAACCGGTACACAAAAGCTTCTAATAGGCACAACAATTATCACCAGAGGCTAAAAATTTGGAATAAGGTAATCCAGACATCCAAAAACGTTCTCTAAAATCTGTAGTTCACAAGATATCAACCCAAAAAGAAATACCGATCAAAATACTGAACTCAGTCGGATGCTCTATTCTAGGCTTACTAGACTTGAACCAATCTTCAATCCGACTTCCTATATAAGCAAGTCACACTGTGCGGATGAAATTACTGACTTGGGTTGCCATCAATGACAACACCAGATGACTTGTGCAGTGTCTCTTGCCAACAATCTCCCCCTTTGCCATTGATGGCAACACTTAGTGAAAAATGGCTGTGTCGGAATCAGTACCGACATATGAACACATTGCAAAACTCAAAAACTCAAAATTCCAAAACTCTCAAAGCTCCCCCTGAGATGATTATGACATTTTTCATTGCCCTACACTCCCTCTTTGGCATCAATGGCAAAGGAAGGGTTCTGCATACCAAAATTTGTACAAAAACTCTATATACAACAACATATGTACACATAAACCTTACTAACTTACATAAACTTGAATATATCAGTAAAAGTGTTATTCAATGAACTCAAATGACTATCCCAACCTTTCTTGAGACTCTCCAAAATTGAGATGTCACCACTGAAAACATATGTTTGCATCTCTGTCGATTGAAGATCTGAGGGATCATTTGTGGCTATGACATCTTGGGGTTCTTTGGACTCTACCGACAACCTTGTCCTTATCATGCATTAAAGTCCTAATCTTGTCAAGCAAATAAATGACTTGACCATCTTGACTAGCTATGAAATTGGTCAAAGGATCAAAGGATTGAGATATATTGGCCATTTGCTTCTCATGCTCCTTAATTTTCTTCTCAATATCCTCAGTAAATTTGGACAATGACAAACATGATTTGTATAGAATGCCTCATTCAGACAAGGCATCTTGAATACTCTTAACACAAGTGTCTAACAAAACTCTATCATTTGCAATCATTCCCTTCAACTTATTGAATCTTTTTACATCAAACTCATTTCGGACCTTGACCTTTGTTGACTTATCAAGAGATTCAGAATGAGTACTTACAACATTGATTAGGTCCTTTAGCTAGTCAGAGGAAGTATCATAAGAGTTCGTGACAAATGTAGGCATAAGCTTGTGCAAGATATCGGATGCAAGACTCATAAGCTCGCTGTCCTCAATGTGGGATTTCAGCATCTCCTCCCTTGCTTTGGCTTGAGAAAATGATGCTAGTTGTAGCTTCTGAATGGGGGATAGAGAGGCCAAATTGATAGGGCCTTGAGCTAATTCTAGATCAAACAATTCCTATTAATTCTTTTCCAAAAATTCCTTGACTGCTCCTGCAGTGTCTCTTGCTTCTGAAACAAGTTCTTTGGCCTCAACCTCCTTCTCTTCAGTCACCTTCCAAACTATCTCAGGCTTCTTGAATTGCTTATGCAACTGCATGTCCTTCTCAGCGAATGTGCCAAACCTTTCCTCAGAGACATCAATAGGCTTACTCAACAAATGCTGAGCATACACCTCCAAAATCTGTTCATCTACCTCATACCCCATGGGCATGATCCATACTATCCTTGGCTCCACTACTTCCATTAGGCATTGATCAATCTCTACCATGAAGCATATTGTATCCTTTTATTTCTCCACAACAGATTCAGGGATCCTTTCCCTAGCTTGCATCATGCTCTGGAAGTTCTTGAAGTATCCCCAAAGTGCAGTTCTTCGTGCCTTGCTATCTCCAATGCTATATAGAAGATCTCTGATTTGGATTGCCACTAGTCTGTCACTAGCTCATTTTACATTACTAATACCTGAAATCTCATTCATGAAATAGAAGAATAAACATAAGATCAAGGTGCCATATTTGAATGTATTCTTCTTGTCCTTAATACTAGTCATATTTTTCATAAGCTAGCCTCAGAATAGCTCACACAGATCATAGTCCTTGTTCTCCTTCACCATCTGATATGCAACATAGATAGCATTACTAGATACCAAATTCTCCCTGCTAAAGCAATAAATCTTGTATCTGATAACCATTGAAGCAAATTTCACATTTGACTCAATAATATCATTGATTGTCATAGCCCTTTTGTCAAATTTAGAACTGGTTGCATCAGAAACCATTTGATTCTTCATAGACCTTAGTGCAGGTAGCCCATCGAATGAGCTTAAACCTGTTATGATCCTAATTACATCCTTTGTGATCTTAAACGGTTGGTTCAACCACATGAATTTATCATGAATTCTTCTTAACACATATCGGATCCACTCATTCTTATCAAACACTAGAAACCAAACAACCTGTGCAAGGTTCTTTTCCTTCAAAACCTTGAATTCAGGCTTGACCTTGAAATCCTCTCGTAATATATGATTGGTGTACATATTCAACAACTGGGATCCTCCTAACTCCTCAAGATTTGAATGAATGTATGCGCTAATGTCTTCTACATGAAGAACACCATATGGAATAGATGAAAATGCACCTAGTGGATCATCTTCTATGGATTTGAAAGGGTGCCTTTTGAATTTTGGGCAGTATCTCTTAGTTATATCAACAACCAGAGGAGTATCCATTTTCAGAAATATCAATTTAAAAAGTTTCACGGATCAATACCTTCTCGCCGAATTAGGGTTTCACGCGAAAATCTTCTTGCGGCTTCGATCTCTAAGAAAGCTTGCAGAGCGCTCTAAACCTCTTTCTCTTCAAATGCAAAGTGGCAAATGAGAGGGTTAAGTTGCCTTTTATTATTTGCATATCTAACTTTTTCATGTAATAAATGCGCTTGCTTTTAAACTTTCCGGATACCTTGTTTTCACAGACTACACAAAAATTCTTCTCTGGATCTTCAATCTCGGTGAATCTCTTCCAGAGATCCTTCTAAAACATCTGCAATACCAAAATACAACTTTTGACAATCTGCCGCATTCGTGCACCAGCTTCTGGCAAGGGAGAATAGGATCTTGAAAACTCCCCTTAGGCCAATAGCCTTATATCAATTCTCGGAACAAATTTCAAGCACTGGATTCAGGTGCGGATCCATTTCCTGCATCAGAATCACTCTTCTTTACCCATGTCTTTTTCATTTGATTCCTGATCTCATCCACTTTCTCTTTACCTTTATCATTTGTCTGCACACTCTTCTTCTTATTTGTCGGAACCTTTCCTGTCTACATTCTTGCTTCTACAAAATCTTGTAATGTGACCAGATTTGTTGCAATTATAGCACACAACATTTCTCTGTCCAGTCTAGTAATTCCCTTGATTTCCTCTTGATCTGCACTGATTAGCAATGTGGCCAAATCTATTGCATGCATAACATCTAACATTCCTTGTATTTGAAAATTTATTTGACATCTAACATTACTAATGTCTTCGACATGAAGAACACCGTATGGAATAGATGAAAATGCAGCTAGTGGATCATCTTCTACGGATTTGAAAGGGTGCTTTTTGAAATTGCACAGGATCTCTCAGTTATATCAACAACCAAATGAGTATTCATTTCCAAAAATATTGATTTAAAAAGTTTCACAGATAAATACCTTCTCGTCGAATTAGGGTTTCATGCGAAAATCTTCTTGCGGCTTCGATCTCTAAGAAATCTGCTTGTAGAGCGCTCTAAACCTCTTTCTCTTCTAATGCAAAGTGACAAATGAGAGGGTTAAGTTGCCTTTTATTATTCGCATATCTAACGTTTTGGTGTAATAAATGCGCTTACCCTAAACCTTCCAGATACCTTATTTTCATAGACTGCTCCACAAAAATTCTTTTGCGGATCTCCAATATCGCTCAATCTCTTCCGGAGATCCTTCCAAAACATCTGCAATACCAAAATACAACTTCTGACAATCTGCCACATATCGGCACCAACTTCTGGCAAGGGAGAATAGGATCTTCTTGAAAAATCCACCTAGGTAGTAGCCTTAAATCAATTCTTAGAAGAATTTCCAGCACCAATTTCAGGTGCGGATCCATTTCCTGCATTAGAGTCACTCTTCTTTACCCATGTCTTTTTCATTTGATTCCTGATCTCATCCACTTTTTCTTTACCTTTATCATTTGTCTGCACACTCTTCTTGTTGTTTGCCGAAACCTTCTTGTCTACATTCTTGCTTCTATAAAATCTTGCAATGTGACCAGATTTGTTGCAATTATAACACACAATATTTCTCTATCCAGTCTTGTAATTCCCTTGATTTCCTCTTGATCTGCACTGATTAGCAATGTGGCCAAATCTATTGCATGTATAACATCTAACATTCCTTGTATTTGAAAAGTTATTTAAAATATCTCTTCATTCACTTGATTTATGTCCATACTTGTTGCAATTGAAACACTGACCAATGAATGATGGACCATTTCGATTCATTCTACTTCTACATTGACTAGCTTTATGACCAAATTTATTGCAAACAAAACAATTGCCATTGAACTTTTGAGCATTAGGTTGCCTTACTGGAGACCTTTTAGCTGTGTTCTTCTGATGTTCTGACTTAGGATTGCTTTGATTAGATCAGGAGCTTTCACCTTTCTCAAATTGAAGACCTCGCTTATCATCTTCACTCTTTTGACTTTGTAGCAGCATATCAAGTTTTGTTGAGCTAATCTTGAACTTTTCTTTGTACTCATTTGCAGTAGCAAGTTCATCCCTAGGAATGACAATCTGCCTTTCAAGCTCTTCCTCATTGTTTTTGGATTGATGCAGTTCAAGTTTAGCTGGTCGATTTCACAATTAAGTCTTCAACAATCATCACATCTATCTTTCAGGGACTGATTACGATTCTCTTCATTCTTCTTCCTTCCCTCAATCTCCTTGCTCAACCCCATCACTATAGATTTCGTCTCATGTTTCAGGATAGCATTGTCTTTACCAAGTTTCTCACATTCTTCTGTATTCTCCTTCAAGGCTTCACTCAAGTGATCATCATCTATTCTTTGGCTTTCTTTCTGCTTTATCTGCTTAGAAAGTTCCTTTCTCTTTTCCTTGGACTTATTTAGTTGCTCTTTTAATGACTGAATGAAATTCTCAGCATCCTTAAGATTCGCTTTCAATTTCCCGACTTCAGCCTTGGACTGATCAAGGTGATCAAGTGCAACTAGAAGTTATTGTTGAAGCTCACCAGAATCCTTCGAATAACCTTCCCAAATCCTTCTCAAGTTGTTGGACTTCTTCCAAGGAACTAGGTTTTGATACCAATTGTTGGAATCAAGGAACACTAAGAGGGGGGTGAATCAGTGTTTTGCAAACTTTAACTTTATTAATCTATTCTTTCAACCACTTAATATATTGAACCAAAAGAAAGATGCAAGAACACAAATCAATCAACCACAACACCATAACACAAATATTTTATACGTAGAAAACCCGGTCAAGAGAAAAACCATGGTGGGGATGAGACCCACAAGATGAGTCTACTCAAATATAAAGTTTTACAATGATAATACACATGCATTTAGGCACACTGCTTAGAGCTCACTGCTCAAGAAAGAGAGGCTCACTGCCTACAAATGAATTACAACAAATCATTGAAGTACATGAACTAAATAATAGCATCTACAAATGCCTGATTATAGTTCTGGTTGAGCATATTTTACAAACTTTTCACACTCTGCCTTATACTGCTTTGATCCACTGTTCTGCAATAATCCAGAGCACAAATCTCTAACCTGTGCACGTGAAATTGCGCACAATCGATCACCAACACCTTTTGCATACCCACCAATCTCTAAAATGATCATAACAATTATCTTATATATCCGCAACAAGAAATTAATTCAACTGCATGTCAGTTCAAGAAAACTTAACATATAATGAAACGTGTACATACTGTCGGTCAAATTTGATGTCAAAGACTAGTGTGGACCAAAATAATTGATTAAACATTACCAAAACTATCGAACAAAACACTTGGACCACAATCAATCACCAAAATCATTCCGCATAAGGATTATCCATGCAAGTTGGCTGTTCTGCACTGCTAAGTCGAAAAACTGGTACACAAAAGCTTCTAACACGCACAACAATTATCACCGGAGGCTAAAACTCAAGAATAAGGTAATCCAGACACCTTCCCTGAAATCTGCAACACAAGATATCAACCCGAAAAATAAATATCAATCAAAATATTGAACTCTGCCAGATGCTCTATTCTAGGTTTGTCGGACCTGAACCAATCATCAATCTGACTTCCGGTACGTGAAAATCACACAGTGCGGATTGGATTACTGACTTGGGTTGCCATCAATGATAGCACCAAATGACCTGTGTAGTGTCTTGCCAACACTCCTCTGAATTCTTACACAGGTAAGTGACATTTTTGGAATGTGCGGAAGCATCAATGGGCTTCAAGAACATTGTGCCACCTGAAATTTGAAAACAAAGCAAAATCAATGATTTAATGATCATTGAATAAATCTTAAATAAAAAATAAACTACAAATCATTAAATAAAATTTAACTTATTCAATCACCTGCAGAAGAAACAAGAAAATTTAGGAGCATTCCGTTTCTCCTATCAGTCCAACCATTGGTCATGATGTTGCAACCCTTCTTCCATATCTCTCGCTAATCCCCTAATTTGGCTTTTACATCAGCCACCATTTTTGTCAAAATTTGGCCACTTAACTCAAAATCAGAAGGGGTTTTGAAACACGCCCTACAAATAGTGATGGCATCAACCATGCTCTGTCAATAAGGAGACCTATCATAAATAAATTAAATAAGATAAGTATAAATATTAGACAAAACAAACTATAAATATTAAAAACTTAAAAACTAAAAACAATCAAATAAAAACTAAAAGGAATTACCTGGTTGTGAAGAATGGAATATTTCAATAATACCAAAATCTCCCAATTGCACTTTTAGCATTATTGTGTACCTCTTTGTTTCAACCCATGCTCTCAAGTGAAGGTTGGGCAATAGGAGTAGTGTGTGGCTCAAAATATGAATCCATCCTAGATTTACGAATTCTATGACCAATGATTGCACTCCCACTACCACTGGCACTACCAACAACCGAAACGGTAGCACTAGCACTAGCACTCAGACTTTACTTAAGTTAACTTAGGATAATGCATTTCTTCGTAGTTTGGATTTGAGACACTTATGGAAGTGTGCACATAGGGATAGAGCTTGTAAGAAAAATTCCACCTTTTGTGGTCTTGTTTTGTTGTTACATTCCACATTCAGTGGGTCATCCACCTCTTGTGGAATATTATATTATTTCTCCTACCTACCCCTAGTATTTCTTACCTACCCTTGTTTCTCATTGAGCCACATGTCATGATTGTGTGCTTGTACATCCATATGGCCTTGCCTATATAAGAAGGCCTATATTCATTGTATTGGTGAATCCAGTTGATCATTTTCATATTGATGAGATACAGTTTGTTCTTGTCATTCTTTTGTCTCTATTTTTATACTTTTCATTGTGCCCTTGATTTTGGCAAAATCTTACATGGTATCAGAGTCATTGGGGCTTCATTGATTGGTTTTCGGAGACATCGTGGAAGGCTTCTATTTTGGGATTTGAGGAACTGCGCTTTTTGGAGGCATCTTGGAGTGTTTTCGACCTCACCATTGCGTCCGGAAGACCGTTTCCCTAAAAATTGAGTATAAATTCGACCTATTTTGGCGAAAATCGATTTTTGGGTGTGGAGGAAATTTTCTGCCCAATTCGGACGGTATGGTACGAAATTTTGAGATTTTTTTTTTTTTTAAAATTATTTTTTTTTCTGAAAATTATTTTCCAGTTTGAAAATTCTCAGTCAGCAGCACCCAGTCAGCATTTTCTTTGGAAATTTTTAGACCCCTCTCCGTTGAGCAGTTTGAATTTTTGGGTCAACTTTGGAGGCCCATAACTTGCTCAATTTTGCTCCTTTTTGGGTGCAATTTTTTTTGATTTGGGCTAATTTTTTGTGCTCTTCGGAGTGGTGTGGTTGTTTTCTGGTTTTGGTACACAGGGTTTTTGGAATTTTCATATTCTCTCAACTGTACCTGTCCAATCCTCAATTCTACAACTTCAAAGGTCTCGTTTGAGCTCATACGACCTCCTTTTCAGGTGCCGTTTTTTTTGAAAATGCATGTTTTTTCATCTACTTTCATAATCTATGATCAGATTTTAGAGATTTTAAGTAGAAATTGTACTTTCAGATATTGGTCTTATTTGGCCTATTTGGTACTTGTAAATTGTTTGGATCTTAGTTTAGATCTCTTGCATGATTAGTTTGAGTCTCTTTTGGCCTTATTGCGGCAGTTATAAAATTGAAATCAGAAGTCCACTTTGCTGTTTTTTGCAAGTGGCCCATTGTATATGCACTGAGTATAAAGTGCCAAATCATCACTTTTGGTGGGGTTCTTTGATTGAGTGAATTTGGGGGGGTGTCTTGTGTGATTGTGCCTCTCTTTCCTTTTGCTCTTTCATTTTTCTTGCAATGAGTCCTCATAAATTTCCACCTTTAACTCCACATAATTATGCATCATGGAAAATTAAAGTATGGAGCAAATTAATGGAAAAAGGTCTCACGCATTACATAGATGGAACAATAGCAGCACCACCTGATCCTAAGGTTGATCCTAATGCTCAGTTAGAATGGCTCACTACGAATTGCATGGCTCTTGGAACTTTGCGCAAGTATGTATCGGATGACCTCATCTTTCATATTGAAAAGTGTACTACAATCAAAGATGCTTGGGATATGTTTAAGAAATTATATGGTCAAGTTGATGAAATCAGAGGTTATAAGATTGACAATGATCTCACCAACTTGGATCCCAAGAGTTTTGATACAATCCAAGATTATGTCACCAAAGCAAATGAGCTAAGAGAAAAGCTTAAGGATTGTGGAATTGACAAAAAGGATGCTCAGTTGATATTCAACTTGTTGGACAAGCTTGCACCAGAATATGCAGCATTTGTGTCTAGCTTCCAAACTCATCGTTTGACAGTGGGGAGTTCCTGTGTTATGCCTTCATTTGATGCTTTCACAGAAATGTTAATATTGGAACAATCTAAGTTGTTGAACATGGGGTTTCTCAAGTCTTCAAAGTCCTAGGCTTTGGTGGCTAATCAAGGGAATCAAGGAAGTCGAGGCAAAGATTCGAACAAGAAGAAGCACTCCAAGTCTAAGCCACAACAGGAAAAAGGACAATCATCCTCTCCATCACAAGGTGATTTTTCATCC
Source organism: Cryptomeria japonica (assembly GCF_030272615.1). Classification (NCBI taxonomy): domain Eukaryota; kingdom Viridiplantae; phylum Streptophyta; class Pinopsida; order Cupressales; family Cupressaceae; genus Cryptomeria; species Cryptomeria japonica. The sequence continues at coordinate 51,412,984 of NC_081407.1, read as the reverse complement.
TCTTCCAAGAAGGGGACGCCACCTAAGAAGGATAAGCCAACTTGTGCATATTGCAAGAAGTATGGTCATGATGAGCATCGATGCCACATAAAACAAGTTGATGAGTTAACTAATCTTCTTAAGAAAAACAACATCAACTTGCCATCCGCCTACACAAAGAAGGATTCATCTCCTTCCTCTTCCTCACAGTCTAAGGGAAAAGGGCAAGCATTTGTGGCTACAATAAGTTCTTCACAGTAATGGATACTTGACTTAGGTGCCTCATATCACATGGGTTCTACAAAGGAGCAGTTTTCTTCATTGCAGCCATCTAAGGTACCTCACATACACAAGTAGAGGTTGAAGGGAAAGGTTTAGTTGACATGGATGATGGAACATTTGAGAATGTTCTCTATGTTCCTAACTTGTCTACCAACCTTCTCTCTATCTACCAAATCACTTACTATGGGAATGGGAAAAAGGTTGAGTTTACACCAGATTCAGTTGTGGTAAAGGAACTTGATGATGATGCCTTGGTAGCAGTGGGACAAGTCAATGACAACTCAAGGCTTTATTCATTCTCCCACTTTGTGCCAAGTTCACCTTCTAGGGCCTTGCTTACTCATTGAAATTCAGAAAGTAAGCTATGGCATGAGCGGTTTGGTCACCTCAACTACCGCTATCTTCAGCAGCTCAGCACTAAAGACATGGTCACAGGTCTACCTCGAATTAGTTTTTCAGAGGGTGTATGTTCAGGTTGTTCCATAGGCAAGCATCCCGAGGAAAAGTTTGATAGGGGGAAAGCTTGGAGAGCTTTGGAAGTTCTTCAACTTGTTCACAACGATGTAGCAGGTCCATTTCCAGCACCTTCATTTAGCAAGGCCCGCTATGTCCTTACCTTCATTGATGACTACTCCTGCTTCACTTGGGTCTACTTTCTTATTCATAAGAGTGAAGTATTTGACAGATTTCAGGACTTGAAGACTCGTGTGGAGAAGCAATCTGGGAAAGTGGTGAAGATTCTTCGCATAGATAATGGAAGGGAATATGTGAACAAAAGACTTGAGGATTTTTGTACAATTGAGGGGATTGATCTTCAGCATTCTGTCGCATACACTCCACAGCAGAATGGAGTTGCAGAACGCAAGAATAGAACTTTGAAAGAAATGTCTAGCTGTATGATACATGCACGTTCTCTTGATCCTGCTTTTTGGGCAGAGGCTATCAGTTGTGCCACACACATCTAGAATCGGGTTCCTCACAAAGCTTTGCAAGGTATTACTCCTTTTGAGGCTTGGGTTGATAGGAAACCGATTGTGAGACATTTCAGAGTCTTTGGGTGTCCTGCATGGGCTCCAATACCTCCACAGAAACGCAAGGCATTGGAACCTCAGAGTCGGCCTTGTATATTTGTTGGATATCTTGAGGGTGTTAAAGCATATAGATTGATGGATCCTGAGACACATGAGGTGTTCATTGAGAGGTGTGTTGACTTTGAGGAAAACTCTCCTAGTCTCTACCTCCTCCACCTTCCTCCATTGTGGATAGTGATGCTAGTGATTCAAATGATGAGACTCCTTCAACTCCGACTCGCAGGGTTACACCTCCGCAGGGTCCACTTGCAAATGAGGAGCCTCGTTCTCCACCTCCACCTAGACCTTGTTGGGCTCGACAGACACTTGAGTCCGTAGGTTCTCTTGTTGGGGATCCTTCAGATACATGGAGAATTCGATCACAACATCAGGATCTTCCACATGCATTCATTGCTACTGCTTCCGATCCACAAACATTTCGAGAAGCATCAGGGGTTCCTGAGTGGGACCAAGCTATGGAGGAAGAGTATAGTTCCTTGATGAGGAACAACACATGGGATTTAGTCCATCTCCCTAAGGGGAGAAAGATGGTTCGATGTAAGTGGATCTATCGGACCAAGTTTGCAGCGGATGGTAGTGTGGATAAGTACAAGGCTCGACTTGTTGCGAAAGTTTTCTCCCAGGTAGCAGGTGTTGATTATACTGAGACCTTTGTGCCCGTAGCCAAGATGAACTCCATTCGCTTGACACTTGCTATTTTTGTAGCTCATGGTTGGGCTGTACATCAGATGGATGTGAAGAGTGCTTTTCTTCATGGTGATCTTGATGAGGAGATTTATATGGAGCAGCCATAGGGTTTCATCCAAGATACTTCCTTGGTTTGCAGACTAAGGAAATCTCTCTATGGCCTTAAGCAGGCCCCCAGGGCTTGGTATGCCAAGATGGATTCCTCTCTTCTCTCAGCAGGGTTCACCAGGTGTCATTTTGATCCGAATGTCTATATTTTGCGACAGGATGACTCTCACTTGATACTTGTGCTCTATGTCGGTAATTTGATCATTACAGGGAGTACCGCATCCATCATTAGCAGGGTCAAATCTGCTTTGCATGACAGATTTGCTATGACTGACTTGGGTCTTTTGCACTACTTTCTCAGGATAGAGATTTCACAGTCACCTTCCGGGATTACACTATCGCAGCCCAAGTATGCTCTTGATCTACTTGCACGCTTTCATATGGCTGATTGTAAGCCTCTACCAACTCCCTTTCTTTCAGGAGTCAAGCTTGAGGCTCACTGTTTTTCTTCGCCAATTGATGCCACTTTGTATCGTCAGCTTGTGGGTAGTCTCATCTACTTGACCCATACACGCCCTGATATTTCATTTGCAGTTGGCATGGTTTCCCGCTTCCTGCAGGAACCACATGAGCTTCATTGGAAAGCCGCCAAACACATCCTTCATTACATCCAGGCTACACAACACTATGGGATTCACCATGCAGCAGGCACAGGACTTCACTTGGTTGGTTACACAGACTCTGATTGGGTTGGCGATCTTGATGATCGTAAGTCTACTTCTGGTTACAATTTTCACCTTGGTTTAGGCCCCATTTGTTGGCAGAGCAAGAAGCAACATGCTATTGCTCTTTCTTCGACTGAGGCTGAGTATCGAGGCGCTATTGATGCAGCGATTGAGACCATTTGGCTTCAGCAGATTCTCACAAAGTTTGGGTTCACCACTCCACGACTGACAGTTCTACATTGCGACAATCAGAGTGCTATTGCTATCTCGAAGAACCCGGTCCAGCATCAGCGGACCAAACACATCGAGATCCATATGCACTATATCCGAGAGTTGATTTAGGAGCAGGTCATTGATTTGCAATATTGTCCTACAACGGAGCAGGTTGCAGACATATTCACCAAACCTTTCACCGAGAGTAAGTTCCAGCAGTTGTGAGCTCTCTTGGGGGTGCGGGATGTGTCATTAGGGGGGGTCAGCTGACTTCTCCTTCCTCTCTTATGGGGGGGACTCTTTCCTCTTTGAGGTTTTGTCCTTCTTCTTTGAGAGTCTTTTGCACATTCATCTCTCTTTTTGGGGGGAGTTTTTTCCCACTGGGTTTTCTCCTTTTCTCCGTTTGTGAGAGATTGCATTGCATGGTTTTGCTTGCATTTGCATATTGTATATGGGTACCTATCATGGCCTAGTTGCCGGGACCCATCTTGCATTGTTGACTTGAGTCTTCATTCCCCTAAGTTGCACTTAAGGGGGGTTGTTGGTGTAAATAAATATTCATTATGGATATTATTACACTTTTCTTAAGTTAACTTAGGATAATGCATTTCTTCGTAGTTTGGATTTGAGACACTTAGGGAAGTGTGCACATACGGATAGAGCTTGTAGGAGAAATTCCACCTTTTGTGGTCTTGTTTTGTTGTTACACTCCACATTCGGTGGGTCATCCACCTCGTGGAATATTATTTATTTCTCCTACCTACCCCTTGTATGATTGTGTGCTCGTACATCCATATGGCCTTGCCTATATAAGAAGGCTTATATTCATTGTATTGTTGAATCCAGTTGATCATTTTCATATTGATGAGATACAGTTTGTTCTTGTCATTCTTTTGTCTCTATTTTTATACTTTTCATTGTGCCCTTGATCTTGGCAAAATCCCACTCTCCAACACAACCAATGTTAGCCAACTCCTCCCTTTGCTTCTTCTTCATTTCTTTTAGAGCCTCAAATGTCTCTATTTGCACTTGGCACTCATGAATAGCCTCAAGACGTGCTAGTGTGAAATGGTATGCATCATGGCCACGTATACCGGTAATGTGGTATTTCAATCTATTTATGGCTCCCTGAAAGATTGTTTTGCAATATTTACATTTTTCCTCTCCCTTATTTTGCCCGAGAAAATGTTCAGCATGTTTCCAAGCTGGAACTTTTCTGCCCGGGATTGCTTTACGAGTAGTGGAATTAGGCATTGTTTTCAAAAGTTGAAGGTTGCTGGAATAAGACACAATTACAAAAAAATGAATATTTGTGCATTGTTAAATTATAAATTAATACAACAAAAAATGTAATAGCATTTTTTTTCAAAGAAATCAACAAACCTTACAATGTACTTTTCTTTTTCAAACATTGAAAAAAAAAAGTATATTGTAGGGTTTGTTGATTTCTTCAAGTTTTAAGATAAAAAAAAAAAATCTACATGGTAGCGTTTGCTGATTTCTTTGAAAGAAATGAATACACATGTTTTAAAAAAAATAATGAAAATTTGCTGATAAAACACCCAAAAAAACCAAAACAAATCACTCTTATCTCTTATAAGAAGGTTTAAATGAAATTCAACCTCTTTCCAATCCTCTCGAACAAGCTTTTGATGAACCAAATGCAAGTATTACACGACCCCAATATGATTTGTTGAATAAATTTTACTCCTCCTTGTTTCTTGCCCTACTATGCACTCTTCTTTTTCCTCACAACCTACTCTTCTCTTCCTTTTTTTTTCAATAGAATGAAATGAGATGACTTTTAGCCCGCAAAAGAAAATATAAGTGAAAAAAAAAGCAACTTAAAACAAGTTTTAAAAAGTTTTTTTTTTGCTTTTTCATTTGGGTTGACGCCGACCGAGTCTTGGCATCGGGACTTGCCGGGTCCAAGCTGAGTCATCGAGTCCAAAGATTCGACTAGACTCGCCTAGGACTCGGTGAGCTCGGGTCCAAGTCCCCCAAGGACTCACCTAAGGTCACTCGGCCCGAGACTCGCCAAGTCTTGGCGAGTCCTGGAGAGTCTCGAAACTCTAGCATAAACCGATACAAAACTTGTTTTGCAAAACACATAGTCCAATCAGGACCAAAAACAAATAATGCGGTTCATCCTAAAGAACCATGACATATATCTCATAAAAATATCAACTTATAATCTCCCGAAACAAATCTAGTACAAAATCAAAATGGAGTGCGGGAGTGGGCGAAGGTGCAGAGCTAGGGTTTCAGTGGAGGAAGCGAAGGATTTGGATGAAGGGGATGATGATGGTGAGGTTGATGGCCCAAGATGGTGCATTTTTTCTTCCTTGGCCAGAGGTCTCTTTTTCCTACTTTTTCTTGTCTTGGGCTTTGTTTGTGGGCCTTGCGCTGCTTCTCCCTTCGGCCTTGCTGATTTCCTGCCATGGGGTTGCCTTTGTTGCAGTGTGTTGTCCTCCGTTTTTGCGCAAAGTCATGGGAGTGACTTGTGTTTTCTGTGCTCTATGTTTACTTGGTGTGTTTATCTTTTTGGAGCTTTGAGGGAGTGTTGTCGCCTCAGTTCTAGCCATATCTTTGTAGGTTTCGTCCTTTGGGTGGCCCATTCTCTAGTATGGGCTTTTCTTTGGTTTTTTGTTTTGTGGGGTCTAATGCTTTTGATGGGGGTTATTTGTATTCCTTTGGCCCTCTCTTTATGTGGATGCATTGTTAGTTCTGATTTCCTTTGTGGTAGCTTAGTGGTTTCTTTGGGCCCTATGCGGGTATGCTTTTTGTTTTGGATATTGGACCTAGTGCTTCTATGGAGACGATTTTTTGGGGTCTATTTTGTTGTGCCTTTTGGGAGCCTTTTTTGCTTCTCTATGTGCCCTCATTTCGTGGCTCCCCAAGTTGTTGCTTTGTTTTTGGAGGGTGTAGTCCTTTCTTGCCTTTATCATGTCTTCACCCTTTCTATCATATTGTTTTATTTGAGGGGATGATTGAGTGTCTTTATCCCCTTGGTGTTGTTTGATGTGCCTTTCTTGTGGGCTATAATGGTTGTCTCTATCTTTTTTGACCCTGTTGCTGGTTTCCCCCTTCTTGTTTCTTCAGTTTTAACCTTTTTGCTTCTATCTCAACATCCCTGGTTTTCTCTAGTTTTTCCTATAGAATTGGCCCTATTTTATTTTGAGGTGGAGATGGATGGTGCTGGAGATGATCTTTCTTCTATTAAGGTGGAGTTGGATTTTGTGGTTGATACTGGGAGATGTTGTTGGGGGGCTAATGGTGCCCTATTTCTTGGCTATATGAGAACTGAGGTTGGTCATTTTAACGATTTCTTTCATTTACCTCCTATTGAGGTGGAGATCTTGGAGGGTATGATGAACTCAGTTTTGTTCATTCTCAAGATTAAGGTTATGGGAGCCTTGCTAAAACCCATTGTTAAGGTTGAGGGAGACTGAAAAACCCCCTATGGTTTTGTTTGTCAGAGCTTCCTATTGTATGGCTTCAGCCTTCTTCCAGCTGGTTCTTCAATGATTATACGTTGATGTTAGGCTGAGGTTGGGTTGGTGGCTATCTATGTTGTATCTTATGGAAACTTTCTTCTTTGGGTTCTAGATCCATGCAAAATCCGAGAGTTTCAGGTCCCTTCAAAACTTGTTGTATGGGGTTCTAGGTCCCCTCAAAACCTCTTTGATCCTGAATAAAATAACAAATCTGATACAAAAACTTATTCCAGTCCGCGATAAGTTTCTCTAGAGAAAACAACAGAATTACTTTCAGACCAAGTGAAGAGCACCAAACCTCTAGAAATATATTGAAACATCATTTCATACCATCTTATCCATAAAATGTGAACCTGTAGATATCTCTGTATCATAGTATCAAAAAGACAAACATCTAGACCAGCAACTACACAACAACTTAACCTATCCAAATCCAGATCACCAATAACAACAGGGGCAACATGAGATTGACAAAGGTTTGACATTAATGAAAATAATGACATCCATATGTGCAATAGTTTGTAAAGAGGTAAAAACATTATATAATTTTTTTAATTAGAATTATATAATTAGAGAGAATATTTAATGAGTTAATTTATTTATAGAGTTATTTTTAATTGAGTTTTACAAATAAGCTTTCTTTAAATTTTTTAATAAGTTTGACATTATTTTTTATATATTAGAGGGGATTCTATTAGGGACCTTACCCAAAGTTTTCATTACATTCATTTTTCAAAATATAGTCATTTTGAGGGGCTTCTCGATTCTCAAACTAGATACTTAAGGTCCAAGAGGCCAAAAATGCTAGAATGGGGGCAACGCAGTCATGTATGTTCATAGATGTAAGTTTCAAAAGAGAAAGCAACATGTTGGTTTTTTCCAACTGAGTTCCCTAGTGTTGGTGTTTCCAACTGATTACTCCAAAATCCGTTTATGAGAAGCCAACCTCAATCTTCAAGGTTTTGGATTAGTGGACCAATTGACAGAGAAATGACTAGGGATAAGGAACTAGTTATTCTCTCTACACTTTAGGCTCTGTATGACCTAAGTGGGTGTCCCTTTTCACAACATCTTTGATATTTCTAACTTATTTGATGCTGCAATGGATATGTTCTCAGCCTATTAAGTAATTCAGTAAGCTTTAAAACCTTTAGGATGTGGCTTTCAGCCTTACGCAGATTCTAATTACTATGAGAACTAACTATCTTAATTCCTTCAAAATAAAATTCATGAAATGAAAAAGCTCTTAATTGAATAGTAGATAAATTTTTTCTTTTGCCATAGTTAACAACAGAATACGTGATTAGTGCATTATCCATTGGACTAGATGAACCATTATTACAATATAAAATGTACAAGTTCTGCACCACACCTTCTGCCTAATATGACTAATACCTGATATTAATCACAACATGAAATGAATTTCATAATTGCAACTTAGTACTTGCTCTCTACATAGAACCCCTTTGAGTAAAGTTAGCAAATTTAATCTTCTACTTTAGAATAAGTTAAAATTTATTCAAACTCAACAACAAAGGGAAGACATATGAATAAAAAATCCTTAATTTAACCGATTCATATAAGATTTTGGATAACAAGTAAAAGAAACAACTTGGAAATCATTCAATTGGATTTCAAGATGTTTATATAATTGTAGAGTACTTATACATATCCTTTGCAAAATCACTGCAAGTAAGACATGGAATTGAATTATAGTACTGTATTGCAAAAACTACGAACTCTGTTGCATATTATTCACCCTTGCTGAATGAGTATACAAGCTTCTGTATTAAATTTTTTGTAATATCTCTATCTGTGAAAGAAGAAGAAGAAAAATAAGGCCTTGAATATCCTCTTATAGAAAAGTTGAGGATGCAACAAGCTTCAGGACTTTTACAATATCAAAATTTAGGTAACTGCTTGACAAGGAAAAGACAAACAACTTTTTGAGGTCCCCGATAAGGATAGACATTCCTTTATCTTGGTCCGTAGGTGGTAGCTACTGGAGATGATCTAAAGATCTCCTTTTCTTTTCTTGAGCTCCCTTATCAGGTTGAAAAATGTGATAATCCTATAAATCTATTATGTACACATTGATAGAGAGCAACTTACAAATCCTTCTCAAAGATATGCATTTAATAAGAAGGATAAAGTTCAATATCTTTAGGGAGATATCAAAGATGTATGATTCATCCAATAAATACACCTCTTTATTCTCATTAAATTCAAGAAAAGGAAAAGAGAGCAACAAAATTTTAAAAAAAGGTGGGAACTACGAATTTGAAAATTCAAAATTTGAAAATTTGAGAAACTTGTAGAAGAGGAAGAAAAGGTTCAAAAATCATCCAATCGATGCCGCTTGAATTGTTGAAGTCATCTGAGATATCGTTGGTAGTCTTTATCATCTATCTCTGACCTAGCTACCTCCATTTTGATCATCCCACTGTAAAATCTTGATAGGGCATCCATATATGATCCTAACTTCTTCAGGAGTTGTGCAACATCTGCAAGGATATTAGCAAATATTTGGTCCTATGTTGTTTTAATATCTGTCTTCCATTCTAATTTGGGTCTAAGGACCTTTCCACCTTTTACTCTGCTCCTTTATCAAACAAGGCTGGCATATGACTTGTAACCAAGCACTTAGAACTTTTGAGCTCACTTCTTATCCTTTGTGTGTACATCTTGTGGATAGTGAAGACTTGTTTGACCACTTCAAATTTTTCCTTGAAGCTCACAATCATATTGTACAAATAATCTGGAAAGGGTCTGATCAATGAAATCTCTAATTGTGCAATTATTTTGCTCATATGAGATAGTGAGGAGGCCAAGAACCATTATCACTTCGAGTGTTCTTGAGAAAGCCTGAACAACTCTATGTGTTCATCCCAAGTTGAATATGCATGATCCAAAATTTCACTTATCCTTGACTCAAGCAATGATTTGGCCATCTCTATCTTTACTCCCCTTTTCATTTGTGAATCATCTATTTTCAATATATCAATCTCATTGTTCAACCTTGTTATGTCCACCCTAGCTTGAGCCAAATCACCCCTCTAACCCATTTCTTCATCAGAAGAGTGTTCAATCAAACGAGGAGGTCTATATGTAGGTCCTGCATATAACTGTTCTTGCAATGTTTTCACCCTATCTCTTAGGATAAGAACTTCCTCTTCTGCCTTTATAGCTAGTTTTTGAGAAAACTTTGCCACATTTAAATTAAGGCTCGTTGCCTCTATAATAGAAGTGTCAGCTACTCTCTCGACAAGCAAACTCCCAAATAACTGGTCCATCTCATGAGTGAACCTTTGCCTCTTTGTAATAGGGTGAAGACATGTTGTGACCTTTTTCACAGATCGCCCCATTGCAAATGGGGACCCTCCCTTTTTCCTGCTTTCTAGGGTTTTTGTTAGTCCCTTGTGACCTCTTGCATCAAGTTTTTCAATTTTGAGCGACCTAAGTTTTGAGCATTATGAGTCAATGTGTGCAAGCACTTGTTAGAATAGAGTCTAGACATCGTCATTGTGTCTAGAAAGCCCAAAGGATGAAGATCGCAATAGATTTGAGCTAATTTAGACAACTTTCTATTTTTGGAAAGTTTTGCTTTTTGATTTTTCCTATCTTTTAAGAAGTTTCATTTTTGGCATTTTGAGCACGATCCCTTAAATGGCTATTTTTAGAAAGTTTTTCCTATTTTTAGGGAACCTTGCTTTTTCTATTTTTAGAAAGTGGATCTAGGGTTTGCATTGTTGGCTCTAAGATTCACTGAAAATAATCGGCAAATTCCTCCTAAAATCCAAGTTTTGACCCAAAAAGATAATCTCCTAAATTTTTGGAATCCTGGGGAATTCAGTGAATAATTGAAGCACAATTTTCAAATTTCAAAGCGATCCAGTAAAATTTGCACAAGTTATGGAGATTTCATGTTTTGGTCATGAGGTTCCTGATCTTCATGAAGTCCACCTTGATGTTGGTCCACGAGTCTGTTCAAGTCTGCCTTGGGAAAGGTGAGGTGGGTCATGATCTTCACAAAGTCCGCCCTATCATGAGTTGAAGTGCAAGCAAGGGTTGAAGTCTGCCTTACCTTGAGTGAAAGAAAGTCCTCTTTATGGTACACTAACTCATGGAAGTCCACCCAAGGTGATAAGTAATGGTGCATGGATCAAGCAAAGTCCACTCAAGAGGATATCATTTGATGCTTAAATATCTCAAACTCCATCCAAGAAGTGAGGGAAATAACAAGGTTAAAAGATTCTCTAGTCAAACAAAGTCCGCCCTCTTTCAAATCAAGGTGCATGACATCAATAAAGTTCGTCCTGCTGTAAATGAAAGGTGCCTAAGGTGATCCAACTTCATTCTCACCATGGAGCAAGGAAGTGATGAAGTCCTCCCAAGTGTATGAAGGTAGCATGGTCTTGGTTCCTACTTTTCCCAAGTCCACCATAGGGAATGGTTACAAAGAGAACAAGTTGTGCCAAATCCACCCAAAGACGTGAATTTTGGTGCCTAAGTCTCTCTAAGTCCACCCAATCTACAAGGTGATGGTGGATGAATCTCTTGAACTCTGCCCATGAAGAAGGTGCATGGAGTTAAGGAAGTCCACCAACAAAAGAGTAATGGTGCATCACATCATCAAAGTCTGCCCTACCTTGCAACTTGAAGTTACTAAGTGCCACCAAGTCTGCCCTGCTGCAGATGAAATATTCTCAAAGATGACAAACTCCACCCTCACCTTGGTTCTTGAAACTCACAAAGTCCGCCTTGGGGTGAAGCAATAATAAGAATGGTGCATAAGTCTCCTCAACCCCACCCAAAGAGAAGGGTCATGATTGTGGCAAAGTCTGCCATGGAGGTGATAAGAAGTCATGAAACCAGCAAAGTCCGCCCTCCTTCAAATCAAGGTGCATGACATCAAGAAAGTCCGCCTAACCTGCAGGTCTGTAGTGCCTAACTTCAGCAAAGTCCGCCCTCCAAGGTTCCCAAGTTAAACAAATTCCGTCCTATCATTGCACATGGTGCCTAATGTTAAGAGAGTCCACCCAACTTTGCAGCCAACAGTTCCTAAATTTGATGAAGTCTGCCCCATGGTGGAGAAACTCGTAAAGTCCATCATGTGAAAGGAGAAGAATGGGAGAATAAATTCAAGTCCGCCCAAGGGTATGAAGATGGTGCCTAAGTCAAGTGAAGTCCGCCCTTGATCAACATGAATGGTGCCCAAGTCAGACAAAGTCTGCCCTGCTGCAAGTAAAGCTCATAATGATCAATGAAGTCCGCCTTCCTCTACTTGGGAAGAGAATCAATAAAGTCCGCCCTATCTATGATGGAGGATGAAGCAAGTCAAAGAAAGTCCGCATTGTCTTTGATAAAGGTTGAAGCAAATCTAACCAAGTCTGCCCTTATATGGAAAAGATTGACCAAATCCACCTTGCTGTCAAAAAAATCTGCTAAAGGAAAGAAGAGAGTTTTTAGAAAGTTTCGAATTTGGAAGGAGAAAGAAAGATAGTGTTCGGTTCATGAACTCAAACTAAAAGTAGAAACTTTCTTAAGGAACTAAACTCGGACTTGATTCAAAATCAGAACTTTCCCATGTGACTGAGTTCAACTGAGAATGAAATTAGAAACCTTCTTAAGAGATTGAACTCAACAAAGAAACAAGATATGTCTAAGTTCGATGAATGAAGAGTGAATTAGAAACAAATCCTTTGTGTTTCTAATTATGAAATTTGAACTTTATACAAATCCCTTTAATTCTCTCGTTTCATTGTATGAAGTTCGAATTTCAAGAACAAGTTGAGAGGCACTTTGAGAGAAGTTTTGTGCAGGTTGAGTGTATTTTGAAGAGTTTTCGGCAGATTGAAGTAATTTTGAAGGAGATTTTAAGTGTAAGTCTGAGATCTCCAAATTTTTTCACAAGTTGACATGCAGATTGAAGGAGATTCTTGACTGTTTTGAAGAGAAAATCCACCTATTTTCTTAAAATTTGAAGGTGATAGGAGTAATCAAAGACAAATTTCATTCCCGAACCTTCAAATCGGATTTTGTTTTCAAGGGTTTCTAAAATTTCTAAGTGTTCGCATCTTGTTTAAGGCTAAAAGTGTTGGGAAATTGGAGTAAAAGGGACCAAAATCAGAGCACTCTGCCAGCAAACCTTCAAAATTTACACTCAAATATAGAACCTTACTTTATTTTCTTTTGGTTTTGCAGGTTTTGGATGATGGCTGAACGCAATGAATGTCTGGAAAGCTGAACTTTAGATCACATCAATTCATATTTGTGAGGAGTTATCTAGATCTTTTCACCCTCCTCCCGCGCGATATAAATTGGCAGCTGAAGGCGGGATCATCGCAGAAAACACAAATGGAGTTTCGAGCCAAATTCAGAGTTAAAGATAGGTCCACAAGCGAGGTTCGTCCGAGCATAAAGATGGCCAAAATTTGGCTAAGTATGGGAAGAGCTGTTATGACGAAGGCTTAGAGGAATTCTTCTCCGAATTCAAGGCATCAAGAAAGAAAAGTTCTCAGACTTGTTGAGAAGAATTTCAGAGTTCTTGAGGAATTTCATCCATGCAACTTCTTGAAGGATTTCATCTCCTAAAGAAATTAAAAAAAGAAGCTCCCAATCAGAATTAGATGGTGACAAGAAGAGACAAATTTCCATACTTAGACAATTTCTTCACACAAATTGGAGAATTCAAGGAAGACATCCAACACGCTGAGGTGGCGCCTTGACATCTCGCAACCAATCAGATTGTTTCGAGATAGCATGTCCAGGTTCAATGAACCTGACTTATCGAGAAGCTTCTAGAAGGGCACACTTCACAATGCAAAAACCTTCTATTTTTATTGTTGGTTCATATTTAGCAAGAAGGACTAGTGTCCCCAAATATAATTTTCTCATTGGTCTAGGGGTAGTTAGTTTTGAGAAACCCTAATTAGGGTTTTTATCTTTCAATCTGGGCCCTTGATCACTGTTCGATCTCGGCCATCCAAAATTCCTGAACTCCTATATAAGGTTGCCTCCTCTCATTTGGAGAGTGTGTGAGGTTTTTGATATATTGTTGCGTGAAGGTCATTTTTCAAATAATACATTGCATGTGTGCTTTCTCGTAAGGCTTTGTAATCTCTGTTATTTGAGTGACTAGTATGGTTTCAATTTCCTCAACACATTAGTTAGAAGTTAATTTAAATTTGCTTTCAAGTTGTTAGAGTTGAATGAAGGATTTGAAAAGTATTAATTAACGGTGTATCTCCGGTCATACTTTTGGTGAATGGATGATTTCCATTTCACTGTGCAAAGTTAGTCTGAGCCTATCCCCTGTGTATGCCAAAACTTCGATCATAAGCACAACCCATTGAAGATTGCACGGGTACTTTGTGTAGTTATCCTTAGTGTGGCGAAGCAAAGTGTGGTTTCCTGAGAACACCTAGTTAATACCGTCTCCATAATTCATAGGTTTAGATCAACTTTCTTAACCCTATCCCCTTTCCCCCTTTTTGAAAGCCTAAATCTTGGAAAATCCAAAAAAAAAAGAGAGAGCTTGAAATTGACAAATTTATCTAAGTCTAGAAGCTTGAAAGATATTTTTAAACGTAAGTCCCCCTTGAGATTTTCAGCACACACTACCCAAGTAGCTATCCCACTAAAGTCGCTTGTTCGCACATATAGACCTTAGAGTCGCCATATGATAAGCGATGATTTTTCAGGAGAGGAAAGAATACCTTTGGGTATCTTATTCTAATGTTCGGTATATGATAAGAGGTATACGAACAAGTCACCAAATAACCAATTGATCAAGATGATCATCAAAAATTGCTCTTGGGAGCACTTTTTCTCTCTCATTGGGTCCATTGCTTCCAAGTCAATATCATGTCTCCTCCTTAATTCATCAAAAACTATAGCAGAGGAGCTATCCCATCCTTTCAAAAGGAGTACTCCACTTCTTTTTACAATATGTCTCCCCATTTCAAGAGTTATAATGGCAAATTGCTCTTTAGAAATTTTCAATAACTCATCCTTAATTCTCAACCTTTCATCATCTCTTAGGTCATTGAGCCTGATGTCCATTCTTCTCTCTTGCTCATCTACTAGATTCCTTATCACAAACTATCGAAACTCTCTGGCATTTATAAATTTATCATCACTCATGAATTACTCACAGTCATTTAGCCTTACATCCTCATTGAGATCACCCCCAAATTTGAATGCATCAAGGGCCCATTCCTTAGGAGCATTTTGAATTGTAACACCTAATTTGGTATCAAACCTATGAGGGGATAAAGGCTCATCTCCTTGGAAGTCATAACCTTCATAGGGATGGAATGGAATATCTCTCCCTGGTGATAATGTATGTAAGGGGGTTACAAGTCTTGGACTCTTTGGGACTTGAAAAAGAGGGCCACTTGAGGATCAAGCAATCATAGGCCTTTTCAGAGCAGCCTCTACTAGCAATTTTTGTGAAGGAGAGGGGTTAGATGATACAAAGGCAGTAGTAGAGGCCGAAGAAGGGTCATCAAAACCAAGTGGAGGGGATGGTGGAGGAGAAGCAGGACCAATGGGGGAGCCAATGGATTGGGGAGAGTCTGGTCTTTCTTTTTCTACTTCGTGAACCGGTGGTACATCCAATTGAGGCCTCTCATGAGGTAGAGGGATGCTATCAACATCAGGATAAGTGGCAAAGATATCTCTCATTCTTGCCTCTGGGATCAATAACATTTTCCATCTTGGAGAGTAAGTACTGTCCTCCCTTTTCCTTCTATGTTCCTCATACTGAATCTTATACCACCTCTCCTTTCTTTGCAACACATCATTGTAATCTTCTGGATTTCTTATGAGATACTCTTCATTATCCCATTCATGTTGTTGTGGCTTTTCCTTCCCAAACTTTTGGACAAATCATTTAGAGTCATAAAACCTATACTTATCTCAAAGAAGTTTGTATCTATTTAGCATAGAGTCAAGAATCTCATATGCCTTTGTGTTCAAGGAATGATACACCCCAATCACAACTTGTGATGGGATCATTAAGCCCTTCTTATGAGATCCTCCAACCAAATACTTATCAGCTTCTACTAATTGATGTATTATCTCCAATAGAGGAACCCTATCTGGAACAGTGATAGGTAAAAACTGAGGAGTGACAAGGCTACCAAATACCCTCATAATTGTAAGGTCCTTGAAGTAGAACCATGGTCCCCAATTGTGAGGAATCTCCAATTCAGGCCTAAGATCCTTGGGTCTTAAAAATTCTTTGGCTTAAACACCATCTGACCTCCTTCTGAAGAATACTTAACAACTTTCTAACAAAGAGATTCTCAAAGGTCAAGTAATTATACTCATTCATATGTAAGTCTCAGATATAAGTCCATTCTTGGATTAGGAGTTGTTCTCCTCTAGCTATAGTTTTAATTTTTAGGTTTGGATGCCAAACTTTAAGGCCTTTATGCAAGAATATGTGCATCAACAAAGAGTAATACTTGAAATTTGATGATCTTCTCACTTTGAAATCACAAAAGGCATTATGAAGACCTTTAGCTACCAAGGAAGCAAAATTGAAAGGTCTATTGATATCTCTGCTCTAGATATCCATACATACCGCCAACATCCAGTTAGGAATCATATCCCTTGCATCTACTACACATACCTAGCATAAAGCATAGTATGTATTTGTAAAATACGCATCAAATAGGTCAACATTATAGGGGGTTGTTGGCATGTTTGGCATAACTAATGAAGATGAGATGATGGTGGATGACTGTACTGGTAGAGGAAGATGACATGATCAGTTATTTATATTGTCATTTATGGCAACTAGGTTCAACTAATGTTTAATGATGTTTAGAGTTGGTTTTTGGTGATTGACTCATTGGCTAAGTGATTTCGTCTACCAGAGTAAGAGTTTGACAGTTTGACAGAGTTTATCGACAAGACTACGAATTAGGACCTTAACCGGTAAAGCAGATAAGTTTTGATGGAATCGGGCGATTGGCTATGTTTGGTGACTTGTGGTTTGATACATAAGCTTTTATGATGGATTTGAGTATGTAACCAGAACCGCACCCTATAATGGTTATTGAAAGGCATGTTTTGAATTTCTGATGTAGTTTTGCCAGGGTTTAAGGACCGGTAAAGAATTCTCTTAATCAGTAATGATTTTTAGTTTGACGGTGATCTACATCAAGTTCATGTATTAATGATAATGTGACACAAACCGCGTGATGCGTTTGAAAGATGTTTCGACGCGTTTGGAGAACAAATTTCTTAGGAATGTGCAAAGTGCTTAGCGAAATGTGCTAAGGGTTTGACTTTGTACCAGATCAACTTGCTGTGACGATTTATGATCATTCAACGATCGATATTGATTTGTAATTGATTGTAATGTTCCCTATGATGGTCTGTAATGAGTTGTAAAGATCTGTGATGATCTATGTAGTAAGTCTTAGGGTTTTGATGCTGACCTAGTTATAAAAGTTATTTATGTTGGCAAGGTTGATGTTTTGAAGTTTTGGTGATTTTCAGAAGTGTGAGAAGCCGGACAAGTGTGTGTGAGAAGATCTGCCAGAGAGATGCAGACTTAGAACTTAATTGGATCTGATCAAGCAAGCAGTAGAGTGCTATGCACAGATCATTCACTGTTGTTCTCTAACAATTACAACAGCTAAAATCCCTTAACTGGGTATGTCCTAACAGGCCTCACATTGTAAAATCCCCTGACAGGGTGACTCAATATCTGAGTTCTAAATCCTCTTGCGAGGTTGATCCTAACAAATCAAAGCTTCTAACAGGGCTAAGGTAAATCCGTTAACTGAGTGACTCCTAACAGGGTCTGCTGCTAACAAGGCATCATTGTAAGCTTCTAACCGGGTTTGGCTCCTAACAGGGCGCATTCCGAAAGAGTGCAAAATATTTGTGGGTACGAATTCCCACTATGGTTTTTTCCTATTTGGGTTTCCATGTGAAAAACATGGTGTTCATTTGTGGTATGTTTTTCTTGTGATGTTCATGTTTTACTTCTAATAACCGGTAAACACAGTTTATGTTTGTTTACCAGAGATCTTAAAGTGGTTACCGGTATTGATGATTATATGATTGAAGAAGCATTCTGATTAGTTAATAAGCTGGTAATTGTGTCTGTTGATCTGATATTGAATTGATGGTTGATCTGATTAATAAGTTTTCATAAGAGGAAATGATTATCTAGATCTGATAAGGAAATCTGTTATAAAGATTTGATTTAAGTGTTGAATATTTTTAAATCTGAGATAAGTCTATTTTGGTGTTGAAAGTTTCAGTTTTTGTTAATACTGATTCACCTGCCTCTCAGTATTAACCGGATCCTCTAGGTTTATCAATTGGTATGAGAGCAACAAACACAGTTACTAACTTATTAACTGATCAAAATGCTTGAATGATATAATCATCAATATAGGTAACCACTTTAAGATCTCTAATAAACAAACATAAACTGTCTTTACTGGTTATCAGAAATAAAACATGAACATCACAAAAAAATCATACCACACATGAACACCATGTTTTTCACATGGAAACCCAAATATTTGCACTCTTTCAGAATGCGCCTTGTTAGGAGCCAAGCCTGGTTAGAAGCTTACAATGATGCCCTGTTAGGAGCAGACCCTGTTAGGAGTCACCCCGTTAAGGGATTTACCTCAACCCTGTTAGAAGCTTCGATCTATTAGGATCAACCTCGCAAGAGGATTTAGAACTCAAATATTGAGTCACCTTGTTAGAACCTACTCGGTTAAGTGATTTTAGCTATCGTAATTGTTAGAGAACAATAGTGAATGATCTGTGTATAGAACTCTACTGCTTGCTTGATTAGATCCAATTAAGTTCTTGATCATATCTAATTAAGTTCTAAGTCACCAAACATCGCCAATCACCCGATTCCATCAAAACTTATCTGCTTTACTGGTTAAGGTCCTAATTCACAATCTTGCCGGTAGACTCTGTCAAACTGTCAAACTCTTACTCCGGTAGACCAAATCACTTAGCCAACAAGTCAATCACCAAAAATCAACTGTAAACGTCATCAAACATTAGTTGAACCTGGTTGCCATCAATGACAATATAAATAACTGATCATGTCATCTTCCTCTAGCGGTACAGTCATCCACCATCATCTCATCTTCATTAGTTATGCCAAACATGCCACCTATCTTGATCAAGTGTGCATGCAACCTTTCAAACCATGCTCTCGGTGCTTGCTTCTATCCATACAGTGCCTTATGTAGTTTGCAAACCATATCTTTGTCTTCAAACAAAGCAAATCCATAGGGTTGTTCTATGTATACCTCTTCTTCAAGGATGCCATTAAGAAAAGCCGATTTAACATCCATCTGATGGATTTTTAAATCCTTTAAATGCAGCATAAGCAAGTAGCATTCTTACTCCTTCCAGGATCACCACAGGTTCAAAGGTTTCACCATAATCTTCTCCTTCTTCTTGTGCATAGCCTTTGCAAACCAATCTTGCTTTATTTCTCACAACCTTTCCTTCTTCATTTAACTTGTTTCTAAAAATCCATTTGGTTCCAATCACATTCTTGTCTTCCGATTTGGGAACCAGTGTCCATGTTTTGTTCTTCTCTATCTAATCTAACTCCTCATTCATTGCACTAATCCTGCCATCATCCTTTAATGCCTCTCTTACTGTTTTCGGATCAATACTAGAAATCAGACAAGAATTTTCTCTCATTTTCCTCCTCGTTTGTACTCCAACATGTTTATCTCCAATTATTTGTTCTTCATCTTCTTCGTCGCTCTCTGCATTTACCTGTTGAGCACCTATTTCTGCAACATTTTGCTCATCAGTCTTCTGCACTTCCGCTTCTATGAACACAAGTCTTTCTTCATGTTTCTCAGGCTCAGATCTGCTGGACTCACCAGATTTCTCAAGGAGTTCATCTATCTTCACATCAGCACTCTCAATGATCTTCTTAGTTCTCTTCTTATAATATTTAAATGCCTTACTCTTTGTAGAGTAACCAAGAAAAATGCCTCCAGTTCCATTAGATGATCTTCATCATCACTATCACCTCTGCTACCGCCATGACTAGACTTGTAGTCATGATTATGACAAACATCTTTTCCTTTCCTTGCTGATGTACTGGTTACTAAAGCCTTAAAAGCAGATTGGTTGCTTGGACAAGTAAGAAGAAAACTTGTGTTTCTCAGTCAACAACAGAGGCAGAGTATATTGCAGCATCAATGAATTGCACGCGAGCAATTTGGATGAGACATGTGCTTGAAGGATTCGGATTTGATATGTTTGGACCGGTAACTAGTTACTGTGATAATAATAGTGCAATCAACATTTCAAAAAATCCTATGTTACATGCAAGAACAAAGCACATATAATTGAAATATCATTTTCTAAGGGAAAGAGTACAGGAGAAACAAGTCTGCATGGAGTATGTGACAAGCAAAGAGCAGCTAGCAGATATTTTCACAAAACCATTGCCAAAGACAACCTTTGAGTATCTTAGAGGTAAATTAGGGGTCAGACCCCTACTTAGACAAAACTAGAATGCAGGATGCATCAATCTAGTGGGATTTATGACTATTTTTCACTTTGGATTGATGAGTTGCAGGCTACTGCCCAGGAGGAGATGCTTAGATGTGTTTGAAGACATGTTGAAGACAACTACAACAAACTTGATGATTTGTGATGCTTATGCACCTTTGGCATTGCTGTCAAAGGGGAAGAAGAAATATGATTAAGAGAAGACATGTGATTAGTTGGAGTAGATATAGTGTAATCAACAGATGAGATGCAACAGAGAAGAGAAGAGTTGCAGAGAAGGTCCAGAATAGAGAGAAACAGTATGAGCTGAGTGTGTTGATATTTAGTGTTGTCATCAATGCCAAAGGGGGAGATTGTTGGCATGTTTGGCATAATTGATAAAGATGAGATGATGGTGGATGACTGTATCGGTAGAGGAAGATGACATGATCAGTTATTTATTGTGTCATTGATGGCAACCAGGTTTAAATGATGTTTAATGATGTTTACAGTTGGGTTTTGGTGATTGACTTGTTGGCTAAGTGATTTGGTCTAATGGAGTAAGAGTTTGACAATTTGATAGAGTTTACCAGCAAGACTGCGAATTAGGACCTTAACCGGTAAAGCTTATAAGTTTTGATGGAATCGGGTGATTGGCGATGTTTGGTGACTTGTGGTTTGATACATAAGCTTTTATGATGGATTTGAGTATGTAATCGGAACTACATCCTATAATGGTTATTGGAAGGCATGTTTTAAATTTCTGATGAAGTTTTGGCAGGGTTTAAGGACCGGTATAGAATTCTCTTAACCGGTAATGATTTTTGGTTTGGCGGTGATCTACATAAGTTCATGTGTTGATGATAACGCGACACAAACCGCGTAATGAGTTTAAAAGATGTTTTGGCGCGTTTGAAGAAAAATTTTCTTGGGAATGTGCAAAGTGCTTAGCGGAATGTGCTAAGGGTTTGACTTTGTACCAGATCGACTTGCTGTGACGATTTATGATCATTCAATGACCGATATTGATTTGTAATTGATTGTAATGATCCCTATGGTGATCTATAATGATTTGTAAAGATCTGTGATGATTTATGTAGTAAGTCTTAGGGTTTTGATGCCGACCTAGTTGTAAAAGTGATTTATGTCCGTAAGCTTGATGTGTTGAAGTGTTTGTGATTTTGAGAAGTGTGAGAAGCCGAACCAGTGTGTGTGAGAAGATCTGCCAGAGAGATGCAGACTTAGAACTTAATTGGATCTGATCAAGCAAGCAGTAGAGTGCTATACACAGATCATTCACTGTTGTTCTCTAACAATTACAACAGCTAAAATCTCTTAATCGGGTAGGTCCTAACAGTTCTCACATTGTAAAATCCCCTAACAGGGTGACTCAATATCTGAGTTCTAAATCCTCTTGCAAGGTTGATCCTAACAGGATCAAAGCTTCTAATAGGGCTGAGGTAAATCCCTTAACTGGGTGACTCCTAACAGGGCATCATTGTAAGCTTCTAACCAGGCTTGGCTCCTAACATGGTGCATTCCGAAAGAGTGCAAAATATTTGTGGGTATCAATTCCCACCATGGTTTTTCCCTATTTGGGTGTTCATGTGAAAAACATGGTGGTCATGTGTGGTATGTTTTTCTTGTGATGTTCATGTTTTATTTCTGATAACCGGTAAAGACGGTTTATGTTTGTTTATCAGAGCTCTTAAAGTGGTTATCGGTATTGATGATTATATGATTGAAGAAACATTCTGATCAATTAATAAGTTGGTGATTGTGTTTGTTGATTTGATATTGAATTTATGGCTGATCTGATTAATAAGTTTGCATAAGAGGAAATAATTATCTAGATCTAATAATGAAATCTGTTATGAAGATTTGGTTTAAGTGTTAAATGTTTTTAGATTTGAGATAAGTCTGTTTTGGTGGTGAAAGTTTCAGTTTTTGTTAATACTAATTCACCCCCCTCTTAGTATTAATTGGATCCTCTAGGTTTATCTGGGGCAACTTGTTGTGGAGTCAATTTTCTATCATCCCCTTCTACTCCTGCGAGTCTGAATGATGCCAAATTCCTCCTGTACAACTTCTCATTCTTTTGGTATTCTACATCCAACTCCCATGGTTTGACGACACAATTCGTATTGGGGTTGAGCATGAAGACATCATTAATAACATCCTTTGTGATTTCCATGAGTCTACCACCTTCTTTAGCCACAATTTCATTGGTGTCTGGCTTGTAATTTGCAGTCAACATTGACATATATATTTGGAACCAAAAGCCTTCCAAGATTGCAATTCAAGATGTTTGGTATCGGGATTCTATCTTTCTTTTTGTTGTATCCTCTTCTCCAGAGGCTAAAACCCCAAGGTGGGATGAATGCATCTCTACATCTGGTTGTGTTATGCCCGACATACCTAACCCCCATTAGTTTCCTTGTGTTGAAAATATGGGGTCCCTCTTTTACTTTCTGTTGCTTGGTTTTAAGTTTTGCTCCTTTTACCTCGAAACCCCGGAGTCCCGAGGTCTTTTTCTTTTTCTTTTTTTTCTTTGTCCACCTCGAAACCCCGAAATGCCAGAGTCCCGAGGTTGGTCTTTTTTGTTTGTTAGTGCATCTACCCTGGAACCCCGCAGTCCCGAGGTGGTGCCTTGTTCATTTTATTTTCTTTTGTCTACCTCGGAACCCCGGAGTCCCAAGGTATGTTTTGTTTGTCTACCTCGGAATCCCTAAGTCCTGATGTATGTTTTGTTCATCAACCTCGAAACTCCGGAACCCTGGACTCCCGAGGTTGATCGTTTTCTTGCTTGTCTTTGTGCGCCCCGGAACCCTAGAGTTCCAAGGTGAGGGTTTCTTTTTGTCAACCTCGAAACTCCTGAACCTTGGAGTTCCGAGGTCTTATCGAAGGCGTTTGTATGGACGAGGTTCGGGGGGTATAAATAGAAAGTATGAACTTTTCAAAGTTCATTTGTGCATTCAACTTTCCAAAGCCCTTTGCTTTGACCTCTAGACTTCGTGCCTCCGTCCTTCCAAGCTCCTTTCGCATTCTTGGGCGATTTTTCTCACTAGGTTGGTGATTTTTCTTGCCCTCGTCGTTTTCTAGTTTAGATGTTCTTGTCTTGTTTTTTTTTTCTTGTTTTTTCTTCTTTTTTTATTTTTGCCTTGTTTTTTTTAGTTTCCTGTGTGCCCTAGTCTTACCCTGGAACCCCAGATCCTCGGAGTTCCGGTTTAAGTTCATTTTTCCTAGACCCCAGAACCCCAGAACCCTGGAACCCCGGAGTTCCGAGTTTAGTCTTGTCCCTAATGCACAATGACCCCAGAATCCCGGAAGCCCAGAGTTCCGGATCGTCCTTTTTAAAGAAGTAGTACCACAGACCTTGGAACCTCGGAGTTCCGAGGTCTGTCCCTCTAGAGTTCATTATGTTTTAAGTCTTTTTGGGTGTCCTTTGGATCTATCCCGGGACTCCGAAACCCCAGAGTCTCGAAGTGAGCCTCATCCATCAAGCCCGGAACCTCGGAGTTCCAGACCCATTTGTAATCTATCAAGCCCGGGACCCCGGAGTTATAGACTTCGTTCACTGTGCCCAACCCGGAACCCCAGAGTTCCGGATCTTTTGGTTTTAAAGCTTATCTACCTCAGAACCCCGGAGATCCGAGGTCATGTTTCTAAAAGAGAACTATCTACCCCAGAACCCCGGAGTCCTGAGGTGAATCAAGTTTTTCATGTTTTGTACAAGGGATAAACACTTGTTTCCTTCTTGCAGATTCAGGCGATTAGATGGACCCAACTTCCAGCAAGAGAGGCAAAGACATTGACTGATTTCCTGCAACCATGAAATACCATTATCAGGGGCAAGTTTATGTTTCAAAAGTGGATGACCAAATCAAATGGGTTACAAATATCGAGATAAGACACATTGAGATTGAAGACATTAAGACTCAGTTGGATAAACCAATGTTGGAAGCCGCACTGAGAAGGATAAAGAGATCAGGCCTAGTGGAGGCTACCATCTTCTCGCAGTCCGTATAGGCTCCAGAGTTCATTATGACAATCACCCAATTCTATGACCCTGATACCAGCAAATGCACAGATGCACAGGGTAAAACAGTAATAGATTTGTCCCCAAACATACTGGGATTTGTGTTCGGCATCCCTACCAGAGATGAGATATTTCTCTCAACCGAAGAGGAAGCCCTGAGTGTATGGAACAACAATGTGACCTCGAACAAGAGGCACATGAACGAAAATTCTTAGAAGAGGAGAGGAAAACGGGCTTAAAGGCCACAAAAACATTGAGGGCAGACTTCAAAGAGCCTCAGAGAGACCTAATCATCATGTTGAGCAGGGCCTTTGGCAAACCTAACTGCAAACACTTTCACCCCTGGATGTTTCAATTCATGACCACCATCCCCATAGGGAAACAATACTTCGATTGGCCTCAGATCCTTTCTAACAATATATGTAGCAGATGAAGGAGGTCCACCAGACCAAGAAATTCTTTTTCACCTCCTATGTCATCTGGGTGCCTGCAGCAAGAGCAGGTAAATTTCCAGGCCTGCAGGTAGAAGGCCAGCTTGGAGACGAACAAGGCCAAAAGAAGTTCTGGGAATATTATACCTAACTCCCCTTTACTATAGAAAAGGCACACTTCAAAAGGATTAATAATGCCTTCCTCTTCCCCGTAACCATTAAGTCAACTAGAGACACATGATACAGGACTAGCTCGGTGGCCATGGCCATCATCCAAGAATGGGCGTGTTGGTTTTTTCAAAACCAACGGTCCACCTATGTAAGGGTCAGTGGGTTTACAGGAAACCCAATGCTGTTGCCAAGGTACTGCAATGACCAAATCATCTTGTTAGAGTATGTTAGGCAGCTGCTAGGCCTTCAATCCCTCATGTCATCCAAGCATAAAATAGGGATTGATTTTTCAGTATCCATTGGGTATGTCTCTTGGCCAAAAATATAGGTAGCAAATATAACGAAGCAAGAGCTCCAAGATTTGAACTTAAGGGAATTTGATTATGCTAGGGAGTACTATGATCCCTACGAGAAACTCAAGCAAACTATGCCTAAAGCATATGAGGGGTACAAGCCCAGACTTGAGGATTTTTGGGCGAACCTCCCAGACAGTTTTGAGGTAAGAGAAAAAAATTATAATAGACTGTCTGTACCCCAAATTAGGGACTTTGAAATAGAGACTAATCTCTCTAAGGGCTTGAGGCATGATGGAGATTTACTGGACCCTGCATACAAAGAGCAAGAAATTGATAAAAGGGCCCTCTCCCCTATAAGGTGGTTTGCGCAGGAAGATGTAAATATAGACAAAGCCTCCCAAAAAGTCATCAATAGGACCAAACAGTGGCTTAGTTTAAGAGTTAGGCCGAGTGCTTTAAAGGGGAAGAAGAAAGAGTCCAGCTCAGGGGTGCCCCAATCAAGGGGTTATAAGGAGTATGCTCGAAAGACGAGATCGAACTTGAGGAAAAATACATCCACTGGCCTGGATGAAGCCGTTGGGCTTGAAGATAGCACTGATGACTTACAGGCAAAGCTTCATGTGCATATTAGAAGATTTGAATTATTGAAGAAGGCTGCAGACCTGGGAGTAACAGATGGACTAGGAGCTGTGCCACTCGCTGAAGTTCTTCCACCAATGACAACTATAGGACAGACTGCAGGAGAAGGTGCTCAGGAGCAAGAAGAGGGAACATAAACAGATGAGGCTGTTCTTATAGGAGTTGAGAAAATACAACACCACAAGAGCCCAAATAATCTCTGCAAGCTGAAAAACCTGTTACAAGGAGAAGCAATGAAGCAAATCACAGAAGGAAAGAATACACAGGAAAAATATGCTCCAAAAGATGAGAGCTCAATAATCTCCAAAATTTATTGTCAATAATAATCCTTCTCCATACAATGAAAAGAAAGAACTCAACCTTTAATAGGTCAAGAAACCCTAAAAGGGAAAACCTAGGTTTGCACATAATAATTAATTAAAATAATTACTTATATGCACCTAAAGTTAGCTTAAGTGTAAAAGAGATAAAGGGAACTTAAATAATTAAATAAATATTGTTTAATTAATCAAGTAAATACCGGAATACTTTAACAGTTCTCACTCAGCCTCCTCCAGCAGCTGCAACACAGGTCCCAGTTACCAACGCCCCTATACCACCACTGATTGATACAACCGCAATGCCGCCTAGGACACAAGCATTGAGGCCTACCATCGAGAATATAATAATCAGAAATATTGAATCGGACTCTGACCAAGAAGAGGAACAACCTAGGAAACAACAGTCACTTGGAGGGGAGAAAGAACGAAGTGAGGCGAAAGATTTTCTGAATGAAAGATTAGTTTTAACCCTTCAAGACCAAGAAGACCTCCTTAAGGATATAGCTGTCGGGTAGGGTACGACCAAAACAGATAAATAGGGAAGGACATTTGGAGAGGAGGTCAGTGATAAGTTGGGAGAGTTGCACAAGCAACAATAGTTGAATGTTAACATTGCTCTCCAAACTAATTTGGCCCGCCAAGTTGCTTCACCTCAAAATTCTAAACAGACAGAAGCAAAAAAGAGGGATGAAGTAGAAGAACAGGCAGATGTCCATATTGTAACTGCTGACATAGTGTCACATCAAGGTGATAAGGATAATGATATACCACAATGGCTCGGATTCACTTTTGAGAAGAAGAAAAGGAAAGTAGAACTACCTAAAGTTACTCTACAAAAAGCAATCATGGAGGAACCAAGTAAAATCAAGAAACCTAAGGTTGTACATCATTTGTTGAGAACAAGTTCCGGTGAAGTGGTTGTGGATGTGGCAGTTCCACTTCACATAGTGGGTTAAACATCCCCAAAATACCAAGTATCTCAAGTAAAATTGGGCAAAAAAATAAAGTGGGGAGAGTTAGATACTTTGGAACTTTCCACCAGTGTCGTCAGGGGACGAATAGAGAAAGAATATACCTCCCAAATAGAGCTTAAAACACAGCTGGAGCAGTACAAACAACTGCTAATAGAGATGGGCAAGCCATTAGATACTTGCAAGAATGATAATCTACCGTCAACCTCATCACTCCCAGAGGGAGAGGTAAAGGCATTTATGGAGGTAAGATAGGTAGCTCCTCCAACAAAGTCGTGGGCCCAAATAAATGCCTCAAAAATTAGATTGTTTTTGCAGAATACTATCAAGGAGTATAAGGAGGCGGTACAGGTGGGAGGAGCATTAGCTTCTGCTTTTCAGCAATGGGAGCGAAAGCTCAAAATGTTTAGTAAACAATTCTAGATTTTGAATAAAGATTTGTATTTAGGAGAAGTAATAATGAAGGAGGACCTTTTCGTTGGTGATAGTTGTAAAAACTTGTAGTCTTACGCATACATTTAAGAACTGAAGATCGAGATGCTTCAGTAGTATGTGAAGGATTTGGCAGACATTTGAGCTCCTCTCCTCAAGGTAATTTTGAAATATGAGGATTTTGGAAAGCATCTGCTCGTAATTTTTGGATTAGGGATAAGTGATACAGGGGTCATGGAGGAAGAGCAAGTATTGAATTAGTGGGATGCATATGAGGCCCAACATTTGCACCCTCCAGCTTAGTTCGATGTCACACCGAGGGACAAATACACGTACCTGATCACCCAATGTCAAGAGGCAGCAGAAACCATAGGGGAATTGGAAAAGAAAATAGAGAAGGCAAAGGAAATCTTGAAAAAGTATAAATTTAGAATCAAGCATGTTGCTGATCCTCCTGCTGAAGAAGTTGAATGTACTATTAATAATTATAAATCTTATAAAAAGAAGTAGAAGATGAACCTACTGTTGCTAAAGATAGAAAGATTTATGAGAAGAGATTTTGCATGACTTCTCCATTGGCAGTCCGATGACAGTTCCAACCCCTGTTCCAGTTTTGAACAAAATTCTGCATGACTACGAAAGCTTGGCTCATATAGCATGCTCTTCGTAGTGCTCACTAAACCTCTGTTTCGTAGTAGTTAACTGGAGTCTAGAGGCAAAAACTTGCAAGTTAACTACGACTCCTAGTTTTGAGTTCTTAATTTAGATTAGATTTATTTCCTAGAAAGTAGGGTAGAAAACTCTATAAATTCAGAAGTTTGATTCATTTGTAAGGATCCACAAATTGATGATTTGAGGCCCACTTAGTAATTTTAGATTATTTTTTAGATTGTTATGAACTTGAGTTATTTTTGTTACACATTCTTTGAAATTAATATAGGAAGCAACTTTTAGATTGCCTGATCTACGCATATATTTTACGAAGTTATTCTTTGTGATCCAGTAATGTCTATTATTTGGAATTAGCAACGTGGTTTGATCTTCTGTTTATTGCTTTATGAATCATATTTCGCACGTAAGTGGTGTATGAGAATTATTGTGGTAGACGGTATTGTTGGTGATTTTATTTCCATTAGTCTGTGAAGTTGACGATTTTGCAGGTTTACTGGAGGTCCGTTGTTGAATGCTAATTTGAATAATATCGGATAATTTTTGCATTGCAAGGAATTAATTGAGTAGCTTGTTAATTTGTTATTGAATTGGTTTCATTGTTGTTTTCTTGTTTTCTTATCTTTGGCAATTTTATTTTCTAGAGAATCTTAAATCATAAAATACAAAAAAAAGAGAAAGTTAAGCCATTAACGATCAACGGGATTTAGTTTCCACCAGCAGGCCCCCTTAACAGGTACAACCACATCAACCATTGGGCTGCCCATCACCGTCGTGACCCGACTCTAGAGACCTTGGAGTATTTAGTTTTCCTAAACTTATTGCTTTTTAGGAGAGGTGGTGAGTGTTCACATTGGCTAACTGATTGTTGGCGGGTGTGTCAAAACAGTCATGAACAGGTTGAATGGTCAATTATGAACTCATCTGGCTTGGACCCTAGTTTTGATCTCTTCTGTGTTTCAGTTGACCCAGGAAGTTGCAAAATTACTTCTTCTGAAAACTTCCTTATTCTCTAGCTAGAGGATTCGATCATTCTCAAGGTTAGGGTTTACTCAAATCTATTGAAACATGTAATAAACCCCCTTAATTTTTATTTTTTTTCAATAGCAAGATCACAAACTCACCAGTCACCAGTTAGGGTTAGAAGAATGAAATCCAAACAATTGAAGGGAACCCTAAACCTTTTGATCACCTAGAACACAAACTGGGAGGGTGAGAGCATACAGTAGCAGGGGATCATTAGTAATAACCTGCTGAAGTGCTGTATACGATAATGGGCGGCAAGCCAACCCCTTCCGCTTATCCAGCAAGTGAATCTAGAAACTTGGCGGTGAACTAGCCAAGAGAACAACACTCCGAAACACAAATCACTCTACCGCAATATTTCAACGGGAGGACTGATCACACCGAACAAGCTCAACTCAGTCGCTTATACAGCGGGAGGATCATTACAATAAATATCACTCAACCGCTTATGCAGGGGGAGGACCATTACAAACAGATATCACTATACCACTTATACAGTGGGAGGACTAAGCAACAAATATCAAAATATAGGCGGCAAGCCAACCTCTTCCACTTTTTCAGTGGGAATGCTTACAATCCAGAAATGGTTAGTAGTATTACTACTTAACCTTACAATAATGATATAGAATATTAGAATAGAGGAGCAATGCTGTCCCGTGCTGATAAATATCTCCAACCAATCACTAACTCTCAAAAGCTCATTTAACATGTAAATATGAAATTTTGGAAATCAATAACACGCAGACTAGCAACTTCAAGAATTTCTTAAATGCTCATATCTCACTCAAAACTCACTCAAATCACCCCAAATCACACCCAAACCAACACAATGCATTAGGTGACCAAGTACAAACAGAGGGATAACATCAACAAGAGCTACAACTAACATCGCGCTTCCCAATGCACACCCTAGAAAGTACGCCTAGGCAGAAAGGTAGGATTTGCAATTAAAAATTGAATACCCAAAACCAAGGGCTAAAAACTTACAAATCTCTCCATCAACAGCATAGGAAAGTAAAGAGCCGATACCCAAAATCAATGGGAGCTCGCATAGAGACTTGTGAGTGGAAATAACCTTCAGCCAAGATGCCAACCAGCAACCAAAACACACCAAACTCGTACTAAACAAAACCAACAGATGCACACCTTCTCAATTCGTTCTATCTATTTCCCGAAGTGAGAAATAGTCACAACCACAACTAGGTGCTATATTTCAAGCACGAAACCGGAAAGGGCTAGGAAGCTCACGATTTCGAAGCAACAATCTGGCACCATTTTGGCAGCACTTCATTGTATAAATCTTCATGGATGAAAAATGAGAAGCCAAGCTTACTTATTTATAGTTTTGCCTATCCAAAATCACATTCAAATGCCCCTCAAATTTGTCCCAAATTACATGACAGTGTAATTCTCCCAAATAGCTTCGAAATTACATTTCATTTCACCCCTTAAGTGGCCACCCAAGATGTATTTTTGCATGTCTAGACAAGTTGAACTTATCCAAGATCCACAAGTGATAACTTAATCACTTAATTTCTCAATTCAACGCCCAACTTAGGAAAAGAATTAAAATTCATGAATAGCATATATATTCTTTTTTTCGTAAGTCGTTCAAAACAATTATATATTAAACTTAATGATAATGTATTAATATTTAATAAATTAATTTGTAGACCAAATGTAGAACAATGGCACTGAGGACAGAAGTGCCAGAAAGACCAATAGCTGAATTGAACCGCAGCTTTGAATTATACTGCAAAAAATAGAAATACTCAAATTTGCAGTTAGTAAAAATAGTAAGTCATGCAATACTGCTCCGTAAAACATGATCTTCGCACCCAGAGAAAGAGCTCAGAAAGCTCAGTAAAACTGTACCATCCAGTCAGCCACACCCTAACTCACTAAAAATAGTAAGTTCAAACTCCACCACAGAATCCAATGCATGTTATGCCATCCTGGAGTACATGAAAAAACCCAGAAGGAATCCATAAACAGAATTGAAGAATCCCCTCCTGACAAACCCCAGAAAACTCGTGCAAAACTCCACAAAAGTAGGAAACCCTAATTCTGATTTCCAAGTAGCCTACTAGTCTTCGGAATATGCCAATGGACCATTGAATACACATCACTGAGAAGGGGACATTACAGAACAATAGCTAAGGCTTCAAAATTCAGCTCAAAACACAACCTAAGCACTCAAATTGCTATACATAGTCAAAAATCACACAGGGAAGGCAATAAAAATGCTATATTGAATGCAGTAAGAGTGTATGCAATAACCCTACCATATAAACCCTAACAATGATAGTAGAGGATTTCAGAAATAATTCAAAGTGTGTCTATTCAAACTCATAAACAAGCATCTTCATTCACATTCGCCAAGTAGTCTTCCCATCACTATGTAACCTTACTTTCAGGTTCAGAAAACCCCCAAGGAAAAATTTGTACACAGCTCCCTTCTCACACTGTAACATTCCTCTTCCTTTGTCTTTTAGTGCAGCCTCCTCCTTTTCTTTGTTACACACCCCAAGCTCCTTCCAATCTTACACAACCCTTACCACTTCAAAATTGCTACTGTCGAAGGTTACAATGAACCCCCCCTTTTGAGTCTTTTGTAATTAATTTTTGAAACATCCTTCCCTTATACAACTCCATATGTTGCCAAAAGACACTGTTCCGAAGATGTTCCGGTGGAGATTGATGATGTTAGATGTATGGAGATTACTTAAGGGTTGTCATTGATAGTAACTCAGCCTAGTAATCCTATCTGGTATATGGGGATTGGGATTGCCGGAAGTCTTAAGTAAGTTTGGTTACTCATGAAGCATAAGTCTGGTCGGTGGAACACAATGTATTGATCCAGTAAGCATTATTCATTTCCGGTGATGTAGTTTTAATTGCGGTGATTGGAATAGTTGATTGGATGTGTGAGGCAACTTTTCATGCAATCCTTGCCTCTAGTGTTGATTCTAGTGCAAGTTTCTTGGTCTGGTAACCGGTATTGTAGGAAGAACAAAGTCATCATTATGTTGGATGGTGTAGCGTGTAATCCGGATTCCTTGAGTTGATTCCGGTGGACATTCATGAGTTTGAGGCGATTGGGCTAACTTATGGAAAGCTTGTGATCATATGTTTTAGGTCCGGTATATGGATTTGCAATGTTTTGAGCCGACATGAGCGGACACGTTTCACATTTTTCTTTTTTGTGAAGCCGACTAGTTAGAGATCTATTTTGGCGGTGCAGATATATTAGATTGACTTGGATGATCATTTTAGGTGGTGTGTGTATGCAGAATTATGTTAGAAGCATTTGAGCGCAGTTTCACGTGCACATCTTAAGTTTTCATGATCTGGTACATGTAGTAGAGCAGAGCAGTTTTCTTGAGCAGTGACGGTGGATCATTCTTGAGCCTAACCGAAACTGATTCCTGGCATTTGTAGATGCTATATTCTAGTTCAGACATTGTATTTGCTTCTATATCTCATTTGTAGGACAGTGAGTCCTTCGGGGTTGCAGCACTATTTTGTAATTGAGCAGTGAGCTCTAGGCAGTGTGCCTGAATGCAAGTGCATTCCACCTTTGTAATATTGTTTTACCTCTAGCCATAGTATAATAATATTTTGGGTACTCAATCCCACTGTGGTTTTTCCCTTTCTGGGTTTCTACGTAAAAATTCCAATGTTATGGTTGTGTGATTATTTGTTTTGTGTTTTCACATTATAGTTTCTTTTCTTTGCATCCGGTGGTTAAAAAATCAGTTTTATAAATTTGTAAGTAGCAGAAGACTGATTCATCACCCCTCTTAGTGTTCATTGATTCCAACAATTGGTATAATAGCTTTGTGCCCCAGAAGAAGCATAGCAACTTGAGGAAGATCCGGAAGATTGAATCAATGGACTCCGGTTTGCAGAGACAGCTTAGTGTGGCACTTAAAGATCTTGATGCAGCAATGAAGGAAAAGAGTAGCTTGAAAAGAAATCTGAATGGAGCTGAAGATTTCATTAAGACATTGAAAGATCAATTGAACACTTCTAGAGAAAAGAGAAAGGAGTTGATGGATAAGCTGCAGGAGAAAGAAGAATAAAGTATTGATAATCAAATCCTACAAGATAAGATAGATGAATGTGAGAAGTTGGCCAGGGAGAATGCAATTTTGAAGAATGAGATGCAATCAATTGTCATGAAGCTTACTAAGGAGATTGAAGACTGGAAGAAGAATGAAGAAACCCTGACTCAATCATTGAAGGACATATCTGATGAATGTTGTAGATTGACATATGAGAATGATTAGTTGAAGCTTGAATTGGTACAAACAAAGAATTATGGGCAAGAACTTAAAAGGCAGATCATAATTCTGAGAGATGAGTTGACTACTGCTAATGAATACAAAGAAATGTTCAAAGCTAGTTCAGCCCGGTTAGATGAGATAATAGAAAGTCAGAGACATGGAAAAGACATGCGAGGACTTGGATTTTGAGAAAAGAGAATCCTTCGGTTCTGGTTAGAGAAGTCATCAGCAAAAGAACAAGAAACCTCCGGTAAGACAGCCTAATGCCTATAAATTCAATGGTAAATATTTTTTTTGCTGTAAATTTGGTCATATGGAAAATCAATGCAGAAGTAGGATGAATAATGTGAACAATGGTCCTACCTTTACTGGTCAGTGCTTCATATGCAACAACTTTGGACATAAGTCAAATATGTGCAGAATGATGAATAATTTCCAGAATAAGAGATCTTTTGCATGTGGGATGTTTGGATATATATCTAACCAATGCAGGATGAGACAAAATCAAATGAACTTTAGGCCTATGCAAAGAAATGTTGTTTGCCATGCATGCAAAAAAATAGGTGATATTGCAAAATATTGCAGAAGCAGCATTGCATCGGTGAAGAAGAACAATCAAGATGAGAAAGGCAAAGCAAAGGTAGATGAAATCAGAGATCAACATAAGAAGATGTGTGTGAAAAAGGAAGATTCAAATGTGCAAAATGGCTCCACACCTGAATCCGGTGATGGAACCTTATCCGGTAACTAGGGCATTTTTGCCTTAGGGGGCAGATTATCATGCAGATCCTTAGAAGCCCGTTGCAAAGATCTGTAACCAGCCAAGGATGGTTGCAGATGATGGAGATCAGTTATGCAATTGATAATCGGAAGATTTATGGTGGTCTGATAATCCAGTGAATGAATTGATGAAAAATAGTGTAACCAGAAGCCTTTAAGGGTGAACATTAATTACAACTCAAAATTATCTTGAAAAGGGCATTTCAGTCATTCAGTTTTCACATTGCGAATAAGCAGTAAGAGCAGAAGAGCAAGGTGAACGAGTTTGAGTTGTGATAATCGAGCTAGGGGTGATCATTTAGAGATTTCTTGTGTCTGGTTGAGATCGAAAGAGTTATTTATCCGTTTGCGAGCAATATTTTCATACCCTAAATTCGACATGGCATTTGCATCTGGTGTTGCGACCCCCTTGGTGGTGGAAGTTTCTAAGAGAGGTAGACTTGTATTCAAGAGGCATCCATTTAAATCTGTTGAAGATGATTTGGAAGGAGCATTTTCTTCAATCCCGTACGGTGTGCTTCTTAACGAGGATATTAGGGCTTGTATCCATTGTAGCATTGAAGAATTGGGCAATGCCAATATGCTATCACTCTACAATAAGCATCTGTCTGATAGTTTGGGAAATTTGAAGCCTGGTTTTAAGGCACTTTAGGATAAGGGTTTTGTGCAATTTATTCATTTTGCGATGCTCGATGAAGCAGAATGGGCCTGATATATTTTGTGCAGAGTTCACAATGAATTCATGTGGCTGGATCAACCTTACAAGAGAACCAAGCAAGCCATTGAAGCAATTATCTATTAAAAAGCAACCCGTGAAATCCCCGGATTAAGGAAAATACAGAATACAATGCTGACAAAGATTACCGGATCTCAGTTTGACAGTCGGTCAATGACTATCAATGATATTATTGAGCAAATGTTAGATTTGCCTCGATGGTGATTGGATACAAGGTATATCAATTGAGTATGTTGAATTCTGTCTCCGATACGACCATATTTGTAGCCTATGAAATGCTAAAGGAAGATAAAATGTATGATCTTTATATAGTGCTTTTCAATGAGTTAGTGAGCAACTTGAAGAAGATAAAGCAAGATAAGAAACATGTCTTCAAGTTTGGATCCTGTTGTGCGTTGCACACGCTCCCTGTCGTTGACAGGGTCCCCGTCTTTTTTGGTCTTTTCGCCTTCGCCCTGTTGAGTTCTGTGCAGGGTGTCTCACGTCCTTTTGAGCGTGCCTGTAATCAGTCCATGACATGATGATGTCATGAGCGAAAGCCTGTGAATTCCCAAGCTGAGTTTAACCTTCGGGCATTAAAAATTCCAAGAGATTGTTTAAACTTGTAAAATCGCCTGAGATAGGCGAGGAATGGTAGAAACTTGCAAAATTCCCGAAAGATGAAGCGTCTGAAGGTCGCATAAGGACCCAAAGTGCCGAATTTCACACTAAGGGAGAAGATTGCAAGAGTTTCTAAAAGGTTTGCAAAATGGGTAAAATCCCGATTTTCGCCAATTAAGGGTAAATTGTAAAGGTTTTTAGAAATTGGCAAAACCCTCTAGAAATACCGAAATGCGAACTTGGGGCAAAATCGCAGTGTTTTTTTAGAATTTTCAAAATACTCTAAAACTTCGAACTTTGCAAAACCCCTGAAAATGCCGAAAAATCGCATTATAAGAGGTAAGTGCCAAGAGTTGAAAAGTTTGAAAAAGCACGCTAAAACCCCGAAATTCGCACTAAAAGGGAAAATGGCAAAGGTTTTTGGGGAATTTGCAAAATGGGTGAAATCCCCGAAATTTGCCAGTATTGAATAAAATGCAAGAAGTAAAACTTGGCAAACTCTCTCCATTTCCCGAAAATTGCACTATGAGGTAAAAGTGCGAAAATAAGAAAGCTTGCGAAGTGCTTGAAAATGCCGAAAATCACATTCCAAAGGATAAGTGAAATAAAGTTTTAAAGTTTTCAAACCCTCCAGAAATGCTGAAGTTCGACAACTGAGGCGAAAGTTTTAAGTTTATCAAACTTGCAAAACGTTTCTATAAACCCGAAGTTCACATATTGAGGTAGATCGCAATTTTTGAAAGTTTGCAAAAGCACACAAAGTGCCAAAAATTGCAGTATTGGGAAAAATCGCGACCTAAAGGATAAAAGCCACAAGAGAAAGCTTGCAAAGCAACATGAAAACCCAAAATTCGCATTATAGGGGATGACTGGGAAAAGTTAAAGTTTTCAAAACTCCTCCCGTTCACCGAAAATCGCGATCTAAGGGATAGGTGATAGAAGTAAAAGTTTTCAAAAGCATATAAAATCCCGAAGTTAACATTATGGGGAAGAATCGCAATTTTTTTCAAAGTTTGAAAAGCAACCCCAAACCCCAAAAATCATTGTATAAGGTGGAATTGTCAAAAGTTTTTAAAAAAAGTTTACAAAATGTCCCAAATCGCCGAAGTTCGCAAAGACTTCCCAAACCGCGATTGTTATTGATAAATATTAAGCAGTCAAATTTTAGCAATCCTCTTCCAAATGCCGAAAATCGCACCTCATGAGGTAAATCGCGATTTTGTTTATAAAGTTTCCAAGAGCCATTTTTAACGCCATAGTAATCATGCGAGGTTTTCATAGTTTGCAGAGGGTGTAGAATCGCCGAAATTCAGCGACTAAGGCAGGGTTGCTGAAGTTTGAAGTTGAAATTCCCCCCCCGCATATGCAGAACTTCGCATAGGGTTAAAACCGCGAAGTTACAATTTGAAAATCGGCATAGGGTAAAATGCGAGGTAAAGTTTTCAAAACATTACAAACCCCATTTTTAACGCCTAAGGCAAAAATCGTGCAGGAGGCAAAATCACCAAGGTAAAAATTGTTATGTCTAAGTTTCTAAACTTAGGCGCGAAATTTGGAATAGGGAGTTAACCGTTAAAATTTGAAATTGCAGAGCTCTCCCATTGCAATTTGCAAATTTTGAATTTATCTTTTCAAAACGTAGGGCATAAGACAGGCTTTTTTTTTTTTCAAAATCTAAAGGAAATCAATCCCGCAGGCCAGGGTGTGCGGATTCACGCCATTCATTTTGCCAGGTAGGTTTGCTTTGTCTCTCTCTTAAAATCGTTTAAAATATATGCAAAATTGGATAGATGTGTTTGTGTAAAATTGACCAAGTGATTAAGTCCTTAAACCGCATCTTTTTCCGTTTAAAAGGCATCGGGCAAAGCAATTGAAATCAGAGTCAATTCCCAGGAGTTAATCAGAACATGTATTTTCAGACATAGGGAATATTTAAACCATGTCCATTTTGAAGATTTGTCCTAAAATGCCTATGTGTAAATTTAGCAGTCGAAATCGCCTAAGTCCTTGAACTGCAGCCGAATAAGTAAATTTGTAATCGAAGAGCTTCATAATGTTCATGTCTAAATCAATCAAGCTCTTTAGCTGAAATATCGTGCTTTCTTCAAAATTTGGTTTTCAAATTTAATCCTTGTATGCTAACGTATCCCTTTATATAACCCACTTTGTTTCGTTCATATCGTCTTGTAATATGCATCCGACTGTGTAGGATAGATGCCTAAATCTGCGGTAGAGTCCTCAAAGACACCTAGTGCAGCTGAAACGTCTCGAGCATCCAAGTCAGACATCCCTCACAAAGTCAAAAAGATGAAATATCAGTATCAGAGAGGAGGACTAAGGGAATCAAAAGTTCAGAGTGCGTGGGAAAATGTAGGTGATACTGACCTAGGCCACATTGATATTCAAGATTTCAGAGACAGAGTTTTCTCCCCTAATGCCTATGGTAGGCCTAGGTAGATGATGGAAAGTGGCATCGTCCAGGTAGTAGGATTTCCCCCGTCAGTTGAAAATTATGAGTTGGTAGTAGAGGCTGCCCGGCATTACCAACCAAACACCAAGTTGGTGCTCCTCGAGAATATGGTCCTCGCTGACTTCACTCCTTAAGCCATTAGTGATGCATTTGATATTCCCTTCCCAAACAACCCCATAGCAACAACTATAGATGTAGCGCATGTGGTATATGACATGAACCCTGCCAAATGCAGAACACTGATAAATGAGGAGTGGTACCAGGAGAGAAGACTTCCAAGCATCAAAATTGGGAAAAAGACCCCTTGAAGTGACTTTCACAATGAGCATGGAGACATGGTCACATTGCTCAGTAGGGTTATGGGACTCTCCCAATCTAACTACTTTGATGAGTGGATGTTCTACTTTACAGAATAGGTCTTCGCTGCGAAATCCAAGTTTGACTGGGGCGAGATCATAAGTGACAACATACATACCCAGTTGATCGAACTTGAGGCGAAAAAGTACTTTACTATGACATCCTATCTAGTCTACATGTTCGCTAGAAACCAGCCACTGCCAGGTTTAGTCATGAAGGGTGAAATTGGGAATGGGCCCAATCAGGTGAAGGTGTATGATTGTTATCCACAGTTACATTATGAGGACATAGCTTGGAGGGAAAAGAATAGCCCTACCTATGTAGTTGGTTAGTATGAGCGTGTCAATGGCGCTTTCACAATGCGCTTGGTCAGATAGATGCAAGGAGGACTACACATAAGGCTCTCAGAGCAAGCGACTATTCTGGTATAGAGGTATGGTGCCTGGTTCATCCAGTTCCCAAGTTTCTGCTCCATCCGAATAGTTGGCTTTGAAGGCGCTCCTTTCCGACTTCCGCAATACCCGATCGACAAAATAGTTCTCCTAGAAGTCGCAAGGCAGTCACGTTCGGTGAACAGTTTACTCAAAGACAAGAAGCAGTCGGGATTCGCCTTCACTATGATCATAGGTAACCTCGATGTCCATCTGAAAAGTCCAGCTCATATCGAAGAATCCCTTGTAGAACTAGCCTCTTACGGCTTGCAGGAATATTTCCTAGGGAATTGTTTTGATCACGACAATCTGGCAAAGAGAGCCTACGACAGGCGCTACAGAGCGAAGGAGTCAGTTGAAGATTATTGGAAAAACTGCTTTGATGACTATGAAGTTCGACGGCGCGAGTATTCAAGGCTAAGTGTGTAGCAAATGCGACTCTATGAATACCGTCGGGTCCCAGATCAGCTAACGGATTCTAGAAATTGCCTACAAGTCCGGGAATTTGAGGCGGTAAGACATCTCTTGCCAGGCATCGATTTGTCACAAAATCCAATCACTGGTTTTGAGGCGGTTATGGCAGCCCCAGGAAGGTACACCGATCAATGGTTGCACCAACAAATTGAATGGCTAATTCATGAGGGAGTCTAGTTCACCTACCACATGATGGGTAGCCTTGATTCTCAGTCCTCCAAAAATGAGGGAATCTCAAGTGCACCAAAGGAAGAAGTTGAAAAGCCCGAAAAAAGAAAGAAGGCTAAAGCCAGTAAAGGGACTCGGACATCTAAAAGAACAAGAAGGGAGAAGATCCTTATTAGGACACCAGAGGTCACTTTATCATCAAAAGACCCAAGTTCATCTGATGATGTAATAGAACTAGATTATATATCTGCTCCGCCTTCCCACAGTGATGTTGACACATTCGGAGCTGATGATCCTCCTGCACCTGACATGCTAAATACAGAGGTGAGGGTCATTGAGGCTGCCGAACCTGAGAATCAGGTGGAGGAAGGAGAAATTCCGTCTATCTAGGGGGTTGAGGTGCATGAACCCACCCATGGGAGTCGCCATGAATTGCAACTGCATAGTACTGCCAAGGATGACTCCATTGTTGAAGGAGAGCAAAAGATAGATGAGACCTGCGAGCCTAAAAGGACTGAAGAACAACCATCACAGGAAGATATCAGACAGTTGTTCAGTGAAGTAGGAGAGAACTCAGCTGCGAGCAAGGGACTTGACACTTCTTCCATTCCTCCTGTAACAGAGCAGCTGTAAATATGTAATGAGCCGGCTGAAAACATTAAAGAGTAGAGTACAAATTTAACTATAGCATCAGCCCAGACCATACCTCAAGATTGGTTAGTTGCTCGAGCTCAGTGCAAGGCAACCACCAAGCCACCCATCGACTTGGAGGACATTTTCTCACACATAGGAGAAGCCAAGTCCAAGGGGAAGAAAAAGCCTAAAGCATATTCCCGGATAACCAAAGATGAACAAAGGAACCGTACCCTTCATATCGCCACTCCGCCTGCCGATAAGCTAGCAGATCAAGTTACACTAGTTTGTTATAACATCACAACCGTCCCAATTGGACGAGCCACCAAGGAACAGGAAAGGGAGGAATTCAAAGACTCTGTGCAAAACATGCTCAGACAACTGCTGAAAAGGACATGTATCGATTTCGTGTTGAGCAGGCCGAGGGGTACATTGATCAACTCTTGAGACCATTGCATAATGCCTCCGAATCCCACATTCCCTCGACACCATTGGCGCAAAGGACCACCACAAAATTTGAAGGAGTACGAGATACTGCCAAGGTCGTCAAGGAATGGATGCAGGGCCTTAAAGAGAGGGGAGAGAAAATCATTGAAGAGGTAAAAGAAAAGGCCCACCATGGAGAGACCGTTCTGGTCAAGTTGCTCGAGGTAAAATAGGAATGCCTCAAAGTCCATGAGGTAGCTGCTACAACTCTTCCTCTCGTAAGAGATCTGTTTTGGACCCAAGCACAGATCCCTACTTTCTTCGCCATCCTAGACCATCACCATGAAAAGCGAGACGAGAAATCATTGACAAAGAGCAAGATGCATGCGACGGAATTCTGAAGAACATGTAGGAACTTGGCAAGACAATCCTCCTATCAATGGTTCTAGGGTGGAAAAATGATCTGTCCGATGATGTAGTGCAACCAGACTGGGAGAAAAGATTGAGAGCGGATAGGATCGCCTACTCCACTGAGGACTTGGATTTTCCCGGTAAACTACATTCAGACATTTTGTGTTTTGAGGCTCATCGGTCCAGCTAGCAGGATGGTTTGAAGCACGTAGATCGTTATATAGAGGGCATACAATATAAAACATGTCATTCCCCTATGCCTCAGCTCACGATGCTGTTCCAGTTGTGTATCAGGTTCCAAGAGTATGTTCACGAAGAGCGTGCAGCAGGTCGGGACATTTGGAAAGAATATTTGCATGGCGAGGATCAATTTTTAGTAAAGGGATATGAAGCTGGAAAAGAAAAAGTGCTTTCTTAAAATGCATTTTTTCTTTTAAATTTGAAAAAGCACTTTTTGGCCAAAGTTCATATTTGACTGCCAAGTGAGCTTTAAACTTTAAACTTTGTGCATGTGCAGTTTTTGAATTATTATGGATAGTTTTTTAATTACCTTTTTAGGTAGTTAATGCTCCCTTTTGGGTGGTTGTTGATATTTACCCTCCATTTATGGGTGTGGGTACCTTTTGTAAAGATGAATCTGGGCCACTTGTTTAGTTTAGATGTTGGCCATTCATCTATTTTTGGAAGCCTATTTAAACGGACTGGTTTTCCCTTATTTTCTAAGAAGTTCAAGGATTGTTGCTGAAGCTCTAGCGAAATTTACACAGGATTAATGCAAAGTTAAGGTTGTTTTCTTTTCATTGTGAGTGCATGGTCTCCTTCTTCACCATTTAAATTATTCTGTTGTGTCTTTAATTTTTCTATAGCATTTTCTAGATAAACATCTGATAGAATCCTCGATGTTCATACCATTAAGGATTGACTGATTGTCATTCCCTTTGCATGGTTAATCTAAACCTTCTCATATGCTTAGTTCGGTTATTAAACACTTAGTGAATGAATGTTAAAGTTCTAAAGTTATGTTTAATAGCATGAAAACTTATTTTCCCTTGAAGATCGCACTAGATTCTTACAAACATTGTGCTTAAATAGCTGATAGTGT
Organism: Cryptomeria japonica; assembly: GCF_030272615.1. Lineage (NCBI taxonomy): Eukaryota > Viridiplantae > Streptophyta > Pinopsida > Cupressales > Cupressaceae > Cryptomeria > Cryptomeria japonica. The sequence goes on along the minus strand of NC_081407.1, from coordinate 51,371,070 downwards.
TTAATCTGGTTATTTGGAGGTGTCTGTCTGTTTTTCTTGAAAATGCTATCTTAGTTAATTAGTTAGATTTTCTATATCTCTTTTCCCTATCCCTCTTTTTTCCTTTTTTACCAAGAAGAATCCACAGTCCAACTGAATTAGTATCAATCCAACTGAAATCAACCGATCATGAGACTGTGAGAATTTTAGGGAACTCATCCGATAATTGTCCATCTCACCGTAAGTCCCCTTTGTGTTTCCAACAAAACACATCGAACCACTAAGTAATCCCGCAGTCAAGACTTGACAATCAAAACCTTGAGGTCATCCCCTTTGATCAAAGAAACAACATTAGGGATTTCCTTATCTCAAGAGAGGATAGGATACTCAGCGAGTACATTCTATTTTGCGTTGGCTGGATGGACCCGTAGCAATGCGATTTCAGACACGTCAACAAAATTGGCACTAGAAGGAGGGCCATAATGCAGTATGGTATTGTTGCATGAATTCCCATTCGATTTGCCCCTTGAACAGCCTGGTCAAGGACTGAATCAGTAATATATTGCAGATCAGTTGCGAACACTTGCTTGAAAATAAAAAATAAATTATCCTCACTTCAAACAAGTAAGTCGCACTATTAATCAGGAAGAAGAAAAAGGGTTTGCAAATAGAGACCGTGATCAAGGAAAATCTGGACAGACAAAGGATTGCTGCCCTTCACAAGCAAGTTCTTAAAGAAATCTGACAGTTTTCTTTTGAGTCCGCTAACATGGTAAGAGATGGGTCTGCCCATTAATCCTCCTCAACTAGGAAGAGACCCCAAACTAGTGATACAGCTAGATATTAACTTCAACGACGAACAAGAGAACCTTATCATTGAGTTATATAGCTTGGCCTAGTTTGTAAAAAGAAATTATCCTGACTGGTCTCGAATGTGCTTTGTCCTTGAGGAAGAACAGGAGATTGGTGATCGCATCGACGCACAAAATCAGAGAGAATAGGAAGAAGCTAATTTAGCTCCTGCACCTGCTCCTGCACTGCATCGGCAGATGTGACATTAGAAATAGCTCACACTGGACCGAATTGGATCTTTCTCTCTGGAGAAATTCGAAAGGGTCCTGAGGTCTAGCCTAGAATAGGAAAGATTTGCTTGATTTCACTTCTACAGGCGTAAAAGTTATCACCGGGTTGCAGACCCCAGTGAGCCCAGTTCATCGGACCAACAGTTTGCTGTCCCAACAAGCGCAGTTTTCACAGCCCCAGCCGTTACAACTCCAGTTCCTCTTTTAGTCCCATTAAAACAGATGGCGCATAATCCACCTGCCCCAAAAAGAAAGAGAAATTTGCAAGGAAGTATGTAGTAGCAGAGGAGGAAACTGAATCGAATGAACAGGTCAGAGAGGTGAAGAAAACAATTACATTTGCTAGAGTAGTCAAAAAACCTCTATCCAGTGATGCTCCACCTGCAAAGAAAACTTAAGCATAAGATGAGCAATATAGCAAAACAAGAGCAGGCAAAAAGAAATCTGAGATAGATGAAGCTCTTAAGTCGGGTAAGATTGAAGGTTCCTACACTATTGTGCCCCCATTACAAAAGATTGTAGATGCAATAGTAAATGAAGGTAACTTGACAAATCTTTTTGTGTATTATGAGCGTTCTTCTGAAAAGGTTCGGAGAGATATTGAAGAAGTAGTTGTACATTATATGATTTCTTTTAGTAAAGCATTGATTGAACTATTATCCATGATCCCAAAAGAGTTATATGACATTTTGGATGCTCGGAGACACACAACTAGTCTAGAAGATGAGAGGTTAAAAGAACTTACCTTAGTAAAGTTGTGTCCTACTACTAATATAACAAGATCTATCAAATTCTAAAAATTTTGGGACTTGCTAAGGAAAAATTCCGGAGCAAGCACAGAGTAAACAAAATAATGTTCGGAGGAGTAGATGAAGTAGTGAAGGATACAGAAGGCATTTTGAGGAAAATTTTGAAAGAAAATAACTATCAGGTTAATCTGGAGAAGGATGACTCCCAACCGGAAGGACAATAAAGCAATGATACTTCTCCGGTGGTTCATGTACAGACAAAAGTTTCTCAGGATCATCCATTTATACAGATTGATCCGGTTGAACAAGAAATTGCAGATGACATCACTGAAAATCAAGTAGTTGACAACTCTAGTTAACCTATATAGGATCCTTTGGAAATAGAAATCATTGTTGAGATGATAGCTGTGGAGATGGGTGATGCAGGAAAGGGTGAAGGCAATAGTGAGAAAGTAGAAAAATATGGAAGTTTAGAAGAAGATGTAAAGGAGAAGGGTGAAGAGAAGACTGATGAGGCTCCAATGACCATGACCAAAGCCCTTGTTCTTGACAAAGGAAAGTAGATTGCAGATGATGAGGATGACTTCTCTCATGGTCTGGTAGATTTGAGTATTCTGTCCCCTCTTCAAGAACTAAATTTAGCCACCCTCACACAAATCAAGGCAAGTGAGGACTTACTTAAGTCCCCATTTCAAGATAAAGAGGTTATATCTTTGGTGACTGCAGTTTTGGAGAAAATATTTCCTAACCTTAAGCAGGATTCCAGTGATACACGCTCCGGTAAGCTTAAGAGTATGTTACACAAAGTTGAATTAGATTTTGTATCATTAGAGAAAGCAACAGATATAAAGGTTTTGAACAAGTTTAATGAAATTAAGCTCCAAGCATTTTTTAAAACAATTGAGGCTGATAGGGTAGTATTGAAATTTGCGGTGAAAGGTGTTGAGGATGTATTAGATGAAGGTGGTTAAATCTTCAATTCATATCTCTTTTTGCCTAAGTTTTCTGCAAACACTGACAAGAAAATAAGAGATCTTGAAGGGCAATTTGTCGGTGCAGCACAATCATTTGCCTTGCATTCAGTATTTCCAAGTACTCTTGAAGACCAAATAATAGATCTCACTGATAAAATAAAGGGCCTGAATAAGGAAAAGGATTAGATGATACGAAGAGTAGGAGAATTGAGAAGTTTAATGACTTCCCAGATGGATACTTTACTTGGTGCTCAACAGGATGCAGTAACTGCTTTGGGAAAAGATGTCCCGACAGATCTTAAGGGTGTAGAAGTTCGTGCATACATGTTTAGCACCCTAATTAATGTTTTGAATTGTTTACTAGGAGGATGGGAATGAATATCTGAAATCCTTGAAGGTAACTTATGTAGATATTTTCAAGTTTCTGTAGATCACTGTACATATTCTTTTGTACATAAGTTTTGGTAGATCTCTACCTTTTCTAATTGATTGCAGTTTTGGAGTGTTGGACACTTGTCATTTTTCATAGTGTTGCCATCAATGCCAAAGGGGGAGATTGTTGGTAAAAGATACTCTTCTAGTGATGTTTCGATGGAGATTGATGATGTTAGATGTATGGATATTAATTAGGGGTTGTCAATGATGGCAGCTCAGCCTAGTAATCTTGTCCAGTATATGGAGATTGGGAATACTGGAAGTCTTAAGTAAGTTTGGTTATTCATGAAGCATAAGTCTGGTTGGTGGAACACAGTGTATTGATTCGGTAAGCATTATTCATTTCCGGTGATGCAGTTTTAGTTGCGGTGATTGGAATAGTTGATTGGATATGTGAGGCAACTTTTCATGCAATCCTAGCCTTCGGTGCTGATTCTAGTGCAATTTTCTTGGTCATGTATCCTTATGGTGATTCATCATTGTGTTTGATGGTGTAGCGTGTGATCCGGATTCCTTGAGGTGATTTTGGTGGATGTTGATGAGTTCGAGGTGATTGGGCCAACTTATGGAAAGCTTGTGATCATATGTTTTAGGTCCAGTATTTGGATTTGCACTGTTTTGAGCCGACATGAACCTACATGTTTCACATTTTGTTGTTTTGTGAAGCCAACTAGTTGAAGATCTATTTTGGTGGTGCGGATATATTAGATTGACTTGGATGATCATTTTAGGTGGCGTTTGTGTATGCAAGATTGTGTTGGAAGCGTTTGAGTACAGTTTCACGTGCGCATCTTAATTTTTCATGATCTGGTTCATGTAGCAAAGCAGTTTTCTTGAACAGTGACAACAGATCATTCTTGAGCCTAACCGAAACTGATTCCTGGCATTTGTAGATGCTATATTCCAGTTCAGACATCGTATTTTCTTCTATATCTTATTTGTAGGATAGTGGGTCCTCCGAGGTTGCAGCCTTGTTTTGTAATTTAGCAGTGAGCTTTAGGCAGAGTGCTTGAATGCAAGTGCATTCCACCTTTGTAATATTGTTTTACTACTGGCCATAGTATAATAATATTGTGGGTACTCAATCCCACCGTGGTTTTTCCCTTTCTAGGTTTCCATGTAAAAATTTCGGTGTTATGGTTGTGTGGTTATTTGCTTTGTGTTTTTGCATTATAGTTTCTGTTCTTTGTATCTTGTGGTTACATAATCAATTTTATAAATTTGTAAATAGTAGAACACTGATTCACCCCTCCTCTTAGTGTTCATTGATTCCAACACCATATTCCTTTATCAATTCAATCATTCAATACCTATCTACAACCACACATGCACTACCCACCACCAAAGATATGCCCAATCTAATAGAGGCACATACCAAAACATTAATGACAAAACCAATTAAATTTGTTAGTCTTTTATCGATTTTGGGATTCCTCTCCTCACAACCCATTCTACCCCACTACTACCATATTGGGGTCCTTAATGAGTTGGTCAAAAGGCACACACCCACAATCTAATGCCTACAAAAAGTAAAATTGGAAAATTCAAAATTAAAGTTTTCCTCTATGTTGATGCCTTTGCATCAAACACCCATGGAAAGAAGAAAATGTTTCCTGGATCACAACTCAAAAACATTTTTAGACCCTATACCTATCTTAGATCCATCTCTCTTTTTTGTCCATTGGAATCTCATGTCCAATACTTTGTGCAATCTCACAATGTTATCCTCTTTCATCCTTCTTTCACTTCTCACATCTTTTGCAACATCATACAATCTTTCCCTACATACAAATCAACACTATCAACATCCCTCTGAACCATCTTCTTTGTATTCTTTATCTCATTAATCTCATTATGCAAATCATTTTTCACAATTTCAAGAAAGTATATCCTTACATCTTTAACTAGTTTAGCTTTTCCCTCTCCTTCCACCTTTTGTTTCGTTCATGAATTTTTATTGTTTCAATGTCTTCTAAAAGGCATAATATTGGTGTAATATGATTTCTTTCTTTTAAAACAGCATTAGTATAATAATCAAAAGACCCAATCTTCTCATTTCCTAACAAGGAATTTGTTAGTACCCTCAAAATTTTCAAAATGTGGGAGCTTGTTGTGACGTATTCACACATCGCCCCATTGCAAATGGGGACCCCTACTTTTTTTCTTTCTGGTGTTTGTTTCTAGGTCTTTTAAGGTTTTGTCTATTAGCCTTTGCATGCTGAGTGTTGCCAGAGGGATCACTAAGAGAGCAGGCTCTGTTTTAGCTAAAGGTGAGTCAGTGGATGCTCCGGGTTAGGGTCATCTTTGAAAGTCTTCCTTAGGACAAGGTTTTTCTCTTGTTGCTAATTGTGTCTTGTTTGAGTTTGAGGAGGTCAATGAAGCTTGCTGAGTGAATATCATCTTTGAAGGTCTGAGTTAGGTCAAATTGGTGAGTGATAAAGTCTGGAATATCGTCCTGATCTTCCAATGTCCTGAAATTTGGTTGTCTGGAATGTCATCCCGATCCTGAAATTTGTCTGTCTAGAAAATTGAAGAATCCTCCAAAAACTAAATTTTGTATTATAAATCCTAGAGATCCGAAACCACTCTCAAACATCCTGATAGTATATATGGAATATAACTTAAAGTATAAGAGAAATGTCACTTATACTTAAATGTTACATTCCATACATGAATCCTGACGGAGAGACCAAAATGTCAAATTTCGCTCCTGACCTTTCCAAAGGGTCCAAAGCGAATTTCAATTTCGCTCCTGACCCTTCCAAAGGTTCCAGAGCGAAATTCTCCATAAGACAATCTAATTTGACCCAAACTTAGAACTAACTCATTCCCAAGAATTATTGAGGGCAAAATACTTGTTTGGATGAAGAAATGTAAGAAATGAAGTCAAGATTTGAGCCTAAATGTGAATTTCGCTCCTGACCATTCCAAAGGGTCCAGAGCGAAATTCTCCCTAGACACTATTTTCTCCCTTGTTTGGGCTAACATCCTTGTTCCTTGGACATGGTGGGGGTAGATTGATATGTTCTTGCCTCGGGAAGTGATTGAAAGCATTGAGGAATGAAGATTTGGACCTAAGACATGGATTTCGCTCTTGACCCTTACAAAGGGTTCAGAGCGAAATTCATATTTCTTGTATTTTGCTCTTTAACTTGACAAAGTTTGGATCTTCTAAGGCATGGTTTGGAAGACTTGGATGCATATGTGCCTTGGAGAGGAGATTTGAGGCGATGAAATGATGGAAATCAACCTGGAAGGAGAATTTCGCTCCTCACCCTTCCAGAGGGTCCAGAGCGAAATCCTCCATTTGACCTTCTTTTTTGCCTTAGGCCCTAGGTTAGCCTTGTCTGGAGCTAGTTTGATGGTGGATTGCCTTGATTATGATGAAAGGACCTTGAAATTGATCAAGTTTGAGAGAGAATTGGATAAATGAAGTGGAAAATCAACCAAGAATGAGGATTTCACTCCTGACCCTTCTAGAGGGTCCATAGCGAAAATCCCCATAGCTCTCATTTCCTTCCATGTTTTGGCCAAGGTCTTAGTTTCCAAGACATGTTGTGAAGGTTTTGATATGTTCTTGCCTTGAAAAGTGATTGAAGGCATTACAAGATGAAGATTTTGAACTAAGACATGAATTTTGCTCCCGACCCTTCCAAAAGGTCTAGAGCGAAATCCACTTTTTCTCCACTTTGCTTTTTGATATGACCAAGTTTGTTGACTTATAAGGCGTGATGGGAAGGCTTTGATGTATATTTTTCTTTGAGAGGAGGTTTTAGGTGATGAAGTGGTGGAAATCAGCCTAGAAGGAGAATTTCGCTCCTGACCCTTCCAAAGGGTCCATAGCAAAATCCTCAGTTTGACCCCCTATCTTGCCTAAAATGATGAAAATGGCCTTGTCTTGAGCTAATTTGATGGTAGATTCACTTAAGTGAGAAAAAAGGAGCTTGAACTCGATCAAGTTTGAAGGAGAATTGGATGAAGGAAGTGGGAAACCAACCAAGAACATGGATTTTGCTCCTGCCCCTTCCAAAGGGTCCAGAGCGAAAATCCCCATAGACCTCAATTTCTTCCTTGTTTAGATGAAGTTTTTTAGTTTATAAGGCATGTTGGGAAGTGTTTGAAATTTTTCTTTTGCCTTAGGGAGTGACTAAAGGTGGAGGAGATGAAGAATTTTAGCCTAAAACTTGAATTTCGCTCCTAACCCTTCCAAAGGGTCCAGAGCGAAATTCTTGAAAACACCCATTTTCTCCTTAGATGAGGTCAAGACTTTGGTTCCTATGGTGTGGATGCAAGTGGAGTGGTGTATGTTTGCCTTGCAAAGAATATTGGAGTTGAAAAGATGAAATATCAAGCCTAGAGTGTGAATTTCGCTCCTGACCCTTTGTTGATGTGTTTTTCATGCACATGCAAACACAGAATAAAATACCTGAAGGTACCTTATCCTCTCTTGAATGAAGCCTCCGAATACTAAAGATGTCGCGAAAAGGATCAATCAGGATGACTTCAAGGTTCTTTGCTGTAGGATCTCTACGTGTGGATAAGCTCTTTGTGGTATGATGTGATTTGCTGGAATCACAAGGGGAGTTACATTTGACGACCTAAACGTCTGATTTGCTGGAATCACAAGATTTTACTGGCTTAGATTTGAAAAAAAAGGAGAAAGGACGAGGGCGAGGAAAGGATCTAACTGATACTAAGAATGTAGGAGCAATGAATGATCTTTGATGAAATTCTAACTAAGTCTTGTTTTGACATCCCAGGACCATCTCCACAAGGTTATTGCGATCTTCGGAGGAAAGCTTTATGATGTTCAAATCATCAATACAGGCATAGACACCATCACGCTGATGCATGTCAATGAAGAAGCGACAATTGAAGTTAAGTTCAAGCTGAATGATTCCAGTTGACTACACAGGGCAAGTCTGCAATCAACAAACTGCTAGTAGTATAGATATACAAATTTCACCATCAATCAAACACATTTCTTCCACTCATCTAATAACATGAAATCAAATCTGAGAAGTATAGAGACCATGCAAATTGTTGAATCGACCCATAGATTTCACCATTTCTTCAATGAAGTTTACAAGTCCTTTACAACAACATCTTGGCAACAATCTTTGCCTTCTCTTTCTACTCTACTCTAAGTGCTATTCTATCAACTGACTATTCACTAACTATTTTCTATTGACTAACTATTTTCTATTAGCCTTTACAAATGAAGAGTCGGGGCTTATATATTGCCCTTAATACAATTCAATGGCTAAGATCAATTTGAGATCAATGGCCAAGATTCTACAATGAAAACCCTAATTAGGGTTTGTTACAACAAACTCAATTCTGACCAATGAAATAATTGTATTAATTGGACACATGTCTTCTCTGGAATATTTGACCAATGGTAGTTGGGGTAGGTACATCAAAGTTTGTGCCACCCTTAATGAGTCAGGTACATTGAATCTGGACATGCTGAGGTGGACCAACCCGATTGGAGGAGTGATGACTAGGATGCCACTTTGTCTGACTCTTGCAACTTGGTAGATATCCAATTCGATGATGCTGAGAAGCTAGCTTTGATTAATTCATCTGAAACTATCTGCTTCTCCAATGAACCCTTTCTCTGACTTCTTGTGTCTTTGATGTGCAGGATGATGATGTACCTCGCCTTAGAATGCTGGATTGGAAGAGGTTATTCCTGATGATGCTTGACTGAAGAAGGCCGTCCTCGTCGATGCTAGACTGGAGGAGGTCGCCCTTATCCTTGCTTGATCTTCTTTGATGATACTGAGCTAGAGGAGACCGTCCTTGATCTGGCTTGATTTTCTTTGATGAGAGTCTGCCAAGTAATAGATCCTCCGGCTTTGGGTGGTTATTTGAAACCTACACAAAAACTTAAAATTAGTCTTTGAGCATTATACCTTAAAGCATAGAATTTAGGACCTTCCAAGGGTATAACTTAAGATATTAATTTGAAAAAAACATGATAAATCAAGAATTATACATTTTCAAATTAATTATGAATGGAAATTGGATTTTCAAGACTTAGACTTTACAAAATTGCTATGAAATCACAATAAGTCTTGAATAAGAACTTCTAAAAAAAAATGATTCTTCATACCTCATCCTTTGAAAGCCTAACTATAAAACCTTGGAAAATGATGAAAGATGACCGGGTTTTGCTAGACAAGGGTTGAATTGTGGTCTTCCTTTGGATGAATTATGTCTCCACTAGCCTCCAAAAGAGCTTCTCCTTCTTTAGCCTCCAACACTTAGCAAAATTTCGCCTCCACTTTTCTGGATTTCTCTCCTCAAATTGCTCCTCAATTTCGCACTTAGAAGGGAATGAATGATTTGCATTTGTCCACAATACACCTCCCTTATATAGGGTGCTCACCCTAATTCTTGTTGAGGCCGACTTAGGTTTTTAGTAAATAAAATAAGATAAAATCTCACCTAAAATGAGGCCGACTTGCTTGTAAAAGCAAATAAATGCTCTTGAGCGCTCACCTTTTATTTTTTTTTAATTTTAAAAATTAATTTTAGTACCTCCAAGGCAAAATTTTTTATTATTTCAAGGCCTAAAATTAATTTATTAAATTGCCAATGCTTTTAAATTAATGCGAATTTAAATTTAATTTTCCAAATGTCTCAAATTTAGCAATTTTGGTGATTTAGTGCAAACTGGAGAATATCAATTTTTTGATCAAGGCCTCAATGAAGCTTGCTAATGATTTCGCCCTGGACCCTCTCCAAGGGTCAGGAGCGATTTTCCACATTTAGCCTTGAATATTTCATACCTTGACTCTAAAATCTCCTGGAGGGTGAATTCACATCCAGTTAAGGTCTTGCATTTCAAATTTTGGTATTCTGCATGAGGAATTTAGGTGGAAATGTGGATTTCGCCTTGGACCCTCTGGAAGGGTCAGGAGCGATTTTCTCATTTTAGGCTATAATCCACCTTAGCTTGATTCTTGAACTCTCCCAACGCAATTTCCAAGATCCATTTCCTTGCACCACTGAGTTATTTCATCAAAATCTTGAAGGAAATAAATGCTTTTAGAGGAATTTCGCCCTGGACCCTCTGGAAGGGTCAGGAGCGACTTTCATAATTTGGCTCTAAATTGACATTTTTCAAAGTTCAAAATCTCTTCAAGGCATCTCAAATAGGTCTTCTCATTGAATTCAAAATCTTCAAAGAAATAGGTAGTTTTTGTGATTTTCGCCTTGGGCCTTCTGCAAGGGTCAAGAGCGACTTTTGAATTTTAAGCATATTCCCTCATTCTTCTGACTTCAAATCACCTCTAAGGCATAACACATTGCGTCCTTCTCCTATCCAAGGAAGATATAGCAAGATTTTGTCTTAATTCTACAAAAAGGAGAGAACCTTGGAAATTCGCTCTGGACCCTCTGCAAGGGTCAGGAGCGATTTTGATAATTGCCTTCAAAACTTTCATTCTCAACAATCCTTCTTCACTTCAAGGCAATTCAAACATCATTTCAAACTCATGCCTAGGCTTAGCTTTGCTCAAAATTTGGAGGAAAAGTTAGTCTCTAGGTTTTTCGCCCTGGACCCTCTCCAAGGGTCAGGAGCGATTTTCCTTTTCTAGGCTAGGTTACTTCTTGTTGGTCATCCAAATTATCTTCAAAGGATCAAACATACTCCTTTACACCTACTCCAACTATAAAAATTGCTTTGATCTTGCAAGAGTCAGGCGCTTTTGAGAATTTCGCTCTGGACCTCCTGCAAGGGTCAGGAGCGACTTTTGCAATTTTGACCAAACTCCCTCACTTTTCACCTTGAAACATCCTGGCTGAGTAAGATTCCATCTTGCACTGTTCTATGAATAAAGTTTCATGTCCAAGAAAAGCCCACAAATGTATCTATGAGGAATTTCGCTTTGGACCCTCTGGAAGGGTCAGGAGCGAAATTGCCTTCCTTGTCCAAAATTCTTCATTTTGCATGTTTCCAAGTCTTCAAATGTATCAAACGACGTCCAATCTTCATTCCTAGAGACCCTGCACATAAAAAAGTTAGCCAAAATTAGTGACACACAAGCTCAAATAAGATTTTCGCTCTGGACCCTTTGGAAGGGTTAGGAGCGAAATTCCTCTTCTAGGCTAGAATCCATCATTTTTTCAAGGTTTTCAAATATTTCCAATTTTCCCTTCAAAATGCCTTGCAAGTCAAAATTTGGTCAAATAAGGCAAGAAATGAGTCCTAGGTTGATTTTCGCTTTGGACCCTCTGGAAGGGTCAGGAGCGAAATTTGAATTTTTGAACTCTTCGTCAGGATCATTTTATGGAATATAACATTTAAGTATAAGTGACATTTAAGTTATATTCCATATATACTTTCAGGATGTTTGAGAGTGGTTTCAGACCTCCAGGAGTTATATTGCAAAATCTAGTTTTTGGAGGATTTTTAGTTTTCCAGACTTAGTCAAATTTCAGGATTAGGACATTCCAGACTTCATCACTCACCAACTTGACCTAACTTAAGCAGAACCTGCTATCTAGGTGATCCCCTTGGCGACACTCGAAAGTTAAAGCCTAACAGACAAAACCCTAAAAGGCCCAGAAAACAAACCCTAGAAAGCAAAAAGCAGGGGTCCCCATTTGAAATGGGGCGATGTGTGAAATGGTCACAACACCCTTCCAAAGGGTCCAGAGCGAAATTCTACAAAACCACTCTTTTCTCCCAGTTTTGTGCCAAGTCAAGTGGGGGTCAGGGTGAGATAGGATTGGATTTGTCCTTAGGAATTACTTTGAGTTCCTAGTGATCAATAAATGTGAAGGAATTGAACAAAAACTAGAATTTCGCTCCTGACCCTTCCAAAGGGTCTAGAGCGAAATTCCTAAAATCACCTATTTCCCCTTCAAAACAAGTCAAACTTTTGGTTTTTTTTTGGGCCTAGAGAGGAAAGAGTAACGTTTCCTTGACCTTTGAGGTGAATTGATGTGGAAAAATGATGAAATAAGCTCAAGAAGGCGAATTTTGCTGCTGACCCTTCCAAAGGGTCCAAAGCAAAATTCCTAAAATCCACCTTTTCCTTTCATTTTTGTGTCAAGCTAAGTGTGGATCAAGGTAGATTGGGCTTGGAAAGACCCCTAGGCATGCCTTGGAATGGATTGTGGCCACCAATGATGAAGATTTGAGGCTAGGACTTGAAATTCGCTCCTGACCCTTCCAAAGGGTCTAGAGCAAAATCCTAGATAAAACGTGTCCCTAGCCATGATTTTTAGCAAAATTCTCCTTTCTAGCCATTTTGAGGTCAAACAAAGTGTTGCAAGCATGGGAGAAGGATCCAAATGGAGAGTCAAGGCAGAACAAAGTGAGAAGAGTGGAGCCAAGTAAGAGAAATCAACCTAAAAGAAGAATTTTGCTCCTGACCCTTCCAAAGGGTCCAGAGCGAAATTCCTCAAAGCACCTATTTTGTCCTTGTGTGAAGCCAAAACATTGATTCCTATGGCATGCTTGAAGGAGGAGTGAGGTATTCTTGTCTTTTGAAGGAAATTGGAATGAAGAAAATGAAGGATCAAGTCGAAATCAAGAATTTTGCTCCTGACCCTTCCAAAGGATCCAAAGCGAAATTCTCAATTTCACCTAATTTGCTCATGATGAAGGTAAAGTTGTAGATTCCTAGGCTTTGGTGAAGAGAAGGATAGCGTATGTTTGCCTTGGAAGGCATTTTGGAGTAGAGACATGATGGAATTTGTCCTAAAATGCAAATTTCGCTCCTGACCCTTCCAAAGGGTCCAGAGCGAAATCCTTAAAAACTCCATTTTGCTCCAATTTTGCATGAAGCTTGGTGTTGGTTGAGATTGAGGGCATCCTTGGACATGCATCTACGCAAGCATGGTCACAAAGTGAGAAGAATTTAGGCCAAGAATGCAAAATTCGCTCTTGACCCTTCCAAAGGGTCTAGAGCGAAATTTTTAGAGGGCCTGTCCCTGGGGAGAACCTTGAGGAAACTTCATTTTAATGTCTTCTTGTTGATGATTTAAGGTAGGAAATGCTATGTTAGAATGAATTCATTATGTTTCCTTAATCACCTTTTGGTTGGTTTTACAGATGGAAGAAGACCAGGCTAGGGCAAAAACGACCTCTTCCAATCCATCATCATCAAGGACGTTCCACATGCACAAAGGGAGGACTCAAGGTGCTTTGAAGCATTGGAAGACTAGGGGTGTTCAAGGAGTTCAAGTTAGCCTCAAGACCTCATTCTACCACAAGATAACAAAGAAAGGCTTTGCCAGCACTTCAAAGCGAGATATGCTACTATAGAAGGAAGACTTGACAATAAGGAAGCCTGGTCAAGCAAAGGAAGTACATCATTCATCATATCAAAGACATAGGAGGATCAACCAAGTCACAAGCATTAGGCAAGGTGGCATCCCAGTCATCATTCCTCTAGTCGGATTGGTCCACCTCAGTGTGTCTAGATTCAATGTACCTGACTCATTGGGGATGACACAAACTTTGAGGGACCTACCCCTGCTTCCTATTGGTCCTCACTCTTGGAATGTAATTTTCTCATTGGCTAGAGGAAGTTTGTTGTAACAAACCCTAATTAGGGTTTCTATCTTGTAATCCTAGCCATTGGTTCTAAGTCAATCAGAGCCGTCTATTTGTAAAGGGCTCCCTATATAATGCGTTGGCTCCTCATTTGTAAATGCTAATAGTTGGTCAATAGTTAATAGTCAAGGATTAGTTAATAGTTAGGAATTAGTAAAAAGAGATAGAGATAGCATTTTAGAGTAGGGTAGAAAGAGAAGGCAAAGATTGTTGCCAAGATGTTGTTGCAAAAGACATGCAAACTTCATTGAAAGAATGGTGAATTCTATGTGTCGATTCTACAATTTGCATGGTCTCTATACTTCTCAAATTTAATTTCATGTTATTAGATGAATGGAGGAAATTTGTATGATCAATGGTGAAATTTGTATATCCATACTACTATCGGTTTGTTGATTGCAAACTTGCCTTGTGTAGTCGATTGGAATCATTCAGCTTAAGCTTAACTTCAATTATGGCTTCTTCATTGATATGCATCAACCTGACGGTGTCTATGCTTGTAGCGGTGATCTGAACATCATAAAGCTTTCCTTAGAAGATCACACTAACCTTGTGGAGATGATCCTAGCATGTCAAAGCAAGACTTAGTTAGAATTTCATCAAAGCTCATTCATTGGTCTTACGTTCTTAGTGTTAGAAATAGATCCCGTTCCAACCTTTATCCTTTTTCCTTTTTTTAAAATAAAGGGCCGGTGAAATTCCACGTTCCAGTAATATCCAAAGCAAATCAGACATTCAGGTCTTCAAAAGTAAGTCCCCTTGCGATTCCAGCAAAATCACATCATACCGCGAGAAGCTTATCGACACGTAGAGACCCTACATACAAGAACCTTGGAGCTACTCCGATTGATCCTTCTGTGAGATCTTCAGCATTTGGAAAAGCTTTATTCAAGAGAGGATAAGGTACCTTTAGGTATTTTATTCTGTGTTCACATGTGCATGAAAAACACATCAATAGAGCCTCAATCAAAAAATCAAAACATTGTTTTTGGGTAAAATTTTAAATATCCCTTTGGTGGGCGTGTTCTTTTTCACAAGTGACTTCTTCCAGTTACCGATAACTTAAGTTGTGGATTTGTGGGTCCAACCTCGTTCCAAAACCGGTGTCCTCGTGAAATCCTAAATAGATTATTGCCAGTTAGTTTGTTTCTTTCCATGGCATAACATTGTCTCATTGTGTTCAAAAAGTGCACGACACTATAACCCTTGCCTTATGCTCAAAACTAAGTTTTATGTGCTCCACCTATTCTCTCATGATGCTTTTTGTCCTCTTTAATATTTTTCTACGGGTATGCAGAGGAAAAGGAACATACAATACAGTGATTTCGTAGTCCCGCGAGGTAGCAACTCGTTGACGTGAATACTTTGCGGTTAGTTGGGAAAGGAGATAAAGGAAGCGGTTGTAATATCCCCTTCTCAACAGTAATCAGTTCAATTGGTCGTTAGCCTATACCGGTGACTCGTAGGCTAGTTGGAAGCATAAATTAGGGTTTCCTACTTATTAGGGGATGTCTCGGCATTTTTGGTGGCTTGTATGGTGGAGTTTTATAGTTTTGATTTTAAGTTTCCTTCTGAGTTTTCAGAAAGCTTTGCAATGATGCTACATGCATAGCAGGCAGGGGAGTTTGGTAAACTTACTATTTTTAGTAAGTGGGGGCGAGGACAACTCATTTCTCTAGGTTTTCTGAGAGCTTCACGATGGTGTGACATGCAGATGAATTTGAAGACTTTTCTGGACTTACTATTTTTAGTAAGTTGTGACGACTGCTTAGAATGTGGTTTAAATGCATTTGGACATACTATTTTTAGCAATATGCTATTTTTAGTAAGTGCTATTTTTGGCAAGGTTTTTGTAACTCAATGCAGTGGCTATATCTGGCAGGGGAGTTCTCTAAGTTTGATCTCCCATATTCTTCGAGCTTGTTTTGGCGAGTTTAGTATTTGATGGAAAATGGTGTTTGAAGCTGAATTATAACTTAAGGCAAAATGGACGATTTATTAAGGGATTGCTTAAGTTATATTTAAAGTCATTTTCTCAATTATATGCCGGGCGCTCATATTATGTATTATTTGCAAATTAAAAAGTAAATTTGAATTCCATTGTTAAGTCCCACATTCGAGGGAAAAGAAGGTTCGATTTGGGAGAAAGCTATAAATAAGTGTCTTGGCCTTCATTTGAGACTATCCATTTCTATTATAACAGTGTTGTCGAAATTATTCTAGACTCTTGCTTCGAGGGATGCATACCTCATAGTACCTTTAGTTTCGAGCTTGAAAGATAGCCCCTAGCTAAATATTGTGACTGTTTCTCATTCAAAGGAGCATATTGAGCTCAACGAAGATGAAGATATTTATTGTTTTTTTAATTTTGGACTGTTGTTTTTCAGTTTTGGAGTTTGTTGGTTGTATGGAACTGAAAGTGAAATTCGTTCTTAAGTCTCTGGGAATTCAGTTGCTTGTTTTGGGTATTCGTCCTATGTTTTCATCATGGCTAGGAGATTCAATTTGCTAAGTTTCGTGATTTTTGGAGCTGTTTTGGATTTTATGGAGAAAATTGCCCTATTTCCTAGGTCGTACCATGTTGGAGGGTGCATTGGAAAGCGTGCATTGATGTTTTCATCTAAGTTGTAGCGGTTAGTTGGTTTTGGTTTGGACACCTTGGTTCTAGGGACCATTTGCATTTGGTTTCTAATCTTTTGGAGCTGCGTGGACGAAGTTATGAGCATTTAGGGGACTTCTATTCTTGCTGGACTGTTATTTCAGTTTGTTGTTCTTCATATCAGACTTGAGTTATTTACCTTTTTGGATTCTTTTCATATGGTGGATAGTTTATATTTGTTAGAGGATCGATTCCTAACATTTTGGTGTGTCTAGATATCCATTTGCTATTGTAATCTGCAAGTTAATGCTTTCATTGTAACGCTGAAATCAGTAGTACTGACCAGCCTTGTTTAATTGCATTTTACATTTTGTATGCCCACTAAAAAACATGGAAGAGGATGGCCTAGCTGCCTATTTGTTTCTCTCAGTTGGTTTCATAGTCCTCTCGTTGAATAAGTGGTTGAGTGATCTTATTTTTAGAATTGTAATAACTATCCTCCCACTGAAAAAGTGGTAGAGTGATCTATTTTTAGAATTGTAATAAGTGTCCTCCCACTAAAAAGTGGTAGAGAGATCTATTTTCAGAACTATAATAATTGTCCTCCCACTCGAAAGTGGTAGAGTGATTCTACATTAAGTTGTTCTTGCCTGCTGGACAAGCGGAAGGGGTTGGCTTGCCGCCCAGCATTGTATTTTCAGTTTATTTTGGAGCTAATGATCCCCTATTCATTGTATTCTCTCATCTTCCCACACTGGGCTCTTGGTGATCAAAAAGTGGAAGGGTTATCTTTCTGCACTGTTGTATTTCTCTTTCCTAACCTTAACGGGTGCATTGTGGTGTTTAAAATTGAAAAAAAAAGTAAGAGGAACATTTCAGCGGCTAGGAGAATATGTGACCCTGCATTACCACTATGGTTGTGTAAGGTAGATTGAATACTTTGCGGGTGAACGTGGTAAGCAGTGAGATGAAGTCTGGGTGGTCCCCACTAAGGGACATATCACTTGTAAAGATTATAAATAGGATCCATTTTGAATATCCTGTTTTGTCTAAAGGGTCACAACGAATTAACAGTTGCCATATAGTGCCATGTGGGCAAAGAAATACTGACATGGATCAGTTGGGGGTTGTTCGTGGTTGCTCACTAGAGGAGGTGGATTAATAGATGGAATTTGGTACACGATGAGTTTCTGATGAAGAGGTCTCGACAATCAAGGAAAGCCCGAATTATTAGCTATGCCATCAAAACTTGCAAGATTGCCCTAAGAATCTCATGAGGGATATGATAGCCACTGAGTCATGAACATATGTTATAAAATCAAGATCATTATGAGTAGTTCACACAAGTTTCCTTGTGCACCAGAGCAGAAAAGACTAATTTGCATAAATCAATACAATATGTAGATCAGATCGAATGTGTGAACTTGACAACTGGCCGTCACCACTGAATGTTTCAGGCAATGTGTTCAACTAGAATAGCATGACAATGTTATATATACAAAATCAGTATTACCAGATTGTACCCAAAAGGAAGTTAGAAGAAGCTTATGAATGATACAGTCATGACTTGGCCCAAGAAAGCGTGAAAGAAATAGACCGCATTGCAGAGAATTTGTAGGAGTCTTGAAGAAATGCATATTAAGAGTCTGTTGTGTAGTTGAAGGGATATTGAAAGCACAGACAGTTGCTAGAGAGAAACAAGAAGCTCAAAGTGCAGTTGCAAGACTGCTTTGCAGCTTGCAAATAATTCCGATCTCCATGGCAACTAAGTTTTCCCTTTGGAAGCAGAGAGCTATGGAGACAACAAAGGATGAAGACACAGGACATGGGGTTTTGAAGCCCAATAATTTTGCTCATTGGAAATTCTCAAAGGTCTCCCCTACCAGGATGAGTAATGGGAACCTCTCATCCTGGTTTTCTCTGCATCAATAACCACCCATGGTCGATGGTAATTTGGCACATAGGGTGGTTGATTTTCATGGAAGCAATCTGATCTCGGCATGAAGGATTTCATGTATAACCAGCCAGGCAATTTCACTTTAGGACAAAATAGAGGCAACCAACTTCATTGGGTCATATTTTACAAATAGGATGATTAAGTAAAAGGAATTGGACACATGTAAATAGCCTAAAGCTTATAGCATTCCTTGTTATAAAAGGGATACCAAGGTTGTAATAAGGGATTCTAAAAATTTTGTATTCTGGGTGGGTAGAAGCAGGACTATGCTAATCTAGTGGTTTCAAGTAGGCTCACAGAGAGGGAGAGCTCTCTTTCATTTTGTAAGATTCAATTAGTGATGAACATAGTGTTTAAATCTTGTAGAGATTGTCTCCTTTTGTATTTTCAGAGTTCAAATAAATTAATATATTAAGGATATTTGGGTTCATCCTTATATTTTTTATCAGTGTGTGATTATGTTTATTGGTTTCCTTCAAGGAAGGAATTAAATTCTATTTACATATTACAATGAATTCTAGAACTGCATAATGGATTAATAAGAATAATTGATACAATAGGCAGTTGGGGTTATATTAATGTCAGGCATTAATATTTTGAAAACTCCCTAATTAGAATTATCTTGCAATATGGGTTTGATCTCTGAATTTGTGGGTGTGACTCTGTTCCCTTGGACATGCACTGGACTGCAAAAATTGCTTATGAATTAGTTTTAGAAGTGTCTCTTATGAATCATTTCTTTTCCTTTCTTTCTTTCTTCGTGAATTTATTAATGAGTAAATCTCATTATGTATTTTTGGTATTTCCTTGTCCCCTTGGGGTAACGTATGTAATGATTTCTCAGCTGGATTGCAGAGCTTGAGGGATTAGGGATGTGTACATAGCAATTGTAAAAAATCCCCTTATAGCTGAGAAATATGTACCAGTTGTGAACCTGTATGATTACGACAAGTTTGAAAGCATATTGAGCATACAGGTCTGAAATAGGAATACCCTCCTGATTTAGGTAGAGCTCGATGTGAAGAAGGCTTGATAAAGGCTTGTTGTGTAGTGTTTTCTTTTCTTCAACCTGTTGATCGTTCGAATTGAGTGCTATGGCTTTAATTCCATGGCCTAGAGCATTATGATGTCCTTAGGGTTGGAGGTAGCAAGAAATATCACCAACATGAATCATGATCACTAATCAAGAGGTCTTTATTAGTAATTTTCTCAAATAAAGGTTTACTATAAAACCCTCATTTACCTCCTCATCATGCTTCTCAAATTTGACTTTATCAAAGTTATCAACTGCTACAATTATTTACTCTATCTCTTTACTCTCATTCATATCAAAGAACTTATAAAAATCCGATTTTACTTTACCTTCTGCTCCAACCTTCCTCCCACCTGAAATCGGCTCTTTTTGTGCTCTGTCAACAACTTCGATATGCTTCAGTAAATCATCCTTCTCAACATGTTTTTGTTTCATACCATCTAAGTTATCTACTGAACAAACCCTTGCATCCTACAAACTTGAACCACATTATTTTTCAAAGGTTTTAACTTATGTTTTATTCCATCCTTAGTCAATTTAACTATTAGCATAACCATCGTGCATTGCTTTCCTATCATACTGCCAAGGTCTTTGTAGCAACATATAGCATGCAGCCATAGGAATGATTTCACATAATATTTCATCAAAATAATCGCCTATCTTAAACCTTACCACACTTTGTTCCCTTAACAAAATTTTCTTATCATCTTGTACCCATGCTATCCTATATGGATTCGGGTGTTTCTTCTTCTCAAGCTTCAACTTTCTCACTATTTCTTTTGACACAAGGTTGTCCATGCGTCCACTATCAATGATGACGCTACAAACTTTCCCTTCACACTTGCATCTTGTTTTAAACAACTTCTTCCTTTGATCAAGTTCATTGTCTTCACTTAACAATGCTCTTCTTGTCACTAGGACTTCACCTCCTTCGGCTTCTTCTGACTGTGATGAATGTGCTTCTTGTTCATTGATGTTTGTTGTTATATTCTGATTTTTTGATCTTCTTTCTAGTCTTTCCTCTTCACGAGGACATTCATAGGCCTTATGACCTTCTTCACCACATTTATAACAGGTTCCTCTAAAATTTCCTCTTTTGAAATCTCTACCCGATCTTCCTCTACCTCTTGAATTTTGATCTCTTGGACCATGTGAATCATCATACCTCTGAGTTTTGATGCTACCTTGGCCTTCAAATTTATGTTTTTTCTGATTAGAATCCTCATCCCAAACTTCATATGACTTTCCCTCTTTCTTTTTATTTCTGCCTCTTCCTCTTTGTTTACTCTCAAATATTTTATTTATTTTCTCTTCAATTTTCGAAGAAAATTGGAATATATCTTCCATGGTGTAAACCCTTATCAATAATAACTCTACTTGGATACATGGTTTCAACCCATTGATATAAAAGGATATCTTCTCCTTGTCCACTTTTGAATGACCCATTTAAATTAAAATTTTATGAAATTCTTCTACGTATTCGTTTATAGTTCTGCTTCCCTGTCTCAGGCTCTGCATTTTCTTCAACAAATCTAACTTATAATCCATTAAAATAAATTGCCTCTTCATCTTTTCTATCATTATGCCCCTTTTGTAAATCTTGTCTTTTCCTTTTCTTCCTCTTTTAAGATGTACCTCTTTCCACCAAATAGAGGCATAGCCTTTCAACTTTGTTTTCGCAAACCTCACTCTATCAGGATCTTCCACTTCTTCGAATTCAAAATATTCCTCCATACCATTTATCTAGTCTATCAACTCCTCTGGATTTAAGTGTTGGAATCAAGGAACACTAAGGGGGGGGGGGGGGAGGGTGAATCAGTGTTCTGCAATCTTTAACAATATTAAACTGATTCTTCAACCATCTAATGCAAATCAACAAAAGAAAGATGTAAACACATAAGACAAGTATCCACAACACCAAATTTATACGTGGAAAACCCGGTTAAGGGAAAAACCGCGGTGGGAACATACCCACAATGAGATAATACCTTGTTAGGAGTAAGTGAAATATTACAATGGGAATGCACATGCATTCAGGTACACTACCTAGAGCTCACTGCTCAAAATTACAATAAGGGCTACAACCCGGAAGGTTCACTGCCTTACAAAGGGATTACAAAATATACAAGAAGGTTTGAACTATTGAATAGCATCAATAAATGTCTGAGTATAGTTCCACTTAAGCACAAAATACTGTATCTTACTCAAATTCTGCAACATTGCTTTGTTAGATATTCTGTTGTAATCTGGAGCACAAATCCTTAAACGACGCACTTGAAATTGCGCACAATCGCTCATAGACGCATCACACATCACCATCGATCTCTCAAATAATCATATCAATCGGCCTAATATATCCACATCAACAATTTAGGTTTATTTCATGTTGGCCCAAAAACACATAACACGTAAATGAAATGTGTTACCCAAGGTCGGCTCAATCCGATCCAAAACAACCAAGCGGGCCAAAAAAAATTATCCACACACTTCCCACATGTCGGCTCAACAACCTTGATCACGCAAACAACCGCCAAAATCACTCCGCACGATCCGCACAACGAATCTTCACATGATACTGTTGATGAACGCTGTTCTACCAGAAAACCTGTCTACCAGATCTTCCAATTTACACAAGACTCAACATTGGAGGCCACAAACCTGGAATAAGGTAATTTACACATCCACAATGCATCTTTGAGATTTGCAACACCAGATACTCAACACAACTAAATCGCCAATTAAAACACTGTACAATCTGTTAGATGACTTATTCTTCTCACTGGACCTCACCGGACCTCAATCAATCTTCCAGTATGAATGAATTTTGAACTGTGGATTGGATATCCAACCTAGGTTGCTATCAATGACAATATTTGAACATCAATGCAGTGTCTCTTGTCAACATTAAGTTCTCATTGAATGTAGGAACATCAATCTCCAGTCTCTTTCCCATTCTTATCACTTGATGCAGGAGCATCCCCAGTTCTTGGCAAACTTGCATCAACCAAAAATATATGTTTTCTGTGTGTTTTTTGTTTTGCAGTTTCAGCATTTCTTTTTGCATTCTCTTGCCTTGGCTCACCGGATCTTGCGGAGTTGGGTTTTTCTTGAGGACATGATAATCTTCTTTATTCCTAAACCGTGAAGCATTTGGATCATTTTCTGGCAAGTTATCGATTCCGGATTCCGAGACAGTTTTCTGGCACCGGAACCACTTGGACCTATTTGCATTGGTGAATCCACCGGATCCTTTCCGTAACTTGCGAAGCCCAATTTGTTGATTCTGATGTTCCTTGGCGTGTGGCTGACCTTTCCTTTGATCCACACTTCATCCTTTGGAATTTCCGGAGGAATCTCTTTGGCAAAGGCGTCGCTGTTTGTTTTATACGTTTGATCTTGTTCTTCGGCATTTGATCCCTCTTGGGCTGACCGGATCACTCTAGACCATATAAATCATTGTAATTGAGCATTAGAAATCAGTTAGTTAGAATATAGAAGATATATCTTTAGATTCAGAGGTCCGTAATTGAGCATTTATGTAGCAGGTCAGTGAGCCGAATCTTGTAACCCGGATGTTATCGGTTATCTGTAATCAGTTTTCATGATCTAACTCATTCAGTTCTGCATTGCGTCCATCATATCCTCTTATTTCCGTTGTGTTCGCTCTTGCTGCCCGGTCCGAATTGATCTCTTTGAGGTCCCTCCTAACCGTTGACTGCTCCATCGATGCCCTTACGAAAGGATCATCTTATCCATTTCTTTCATCATCTACATCTTCTACAGTTTTATCCTCTTGACTTTCAAGTTGCCTTCTGCAAGCAAACCCTCCCCTAATTTCTTTTTGTATGGCTTCAACTTGCCTACTAAAGGCTCTAAAATCATCAATATAGACAACATTTGGAGGCTTTCTTCCTCCATTTATAACTCCACCTCTACTCTAACCGCACAAGATTCTTCTTACATACATTTTTTCACAATAATCACAAGCTTGATCCTGGTGCAAGATGCCTCCCTCTGACGAATCTGTCTGCACACTCAAAATCTTCTAGCTCTGCTACCACTGATGCAATACGAAACTCACCTACCTACGACTCAAACTCAAAGACAAAATAAGAAGCACATGCAGAAACTCTCTACACAACAAAAATTAATATTATTCATCTAATGTACAACAAAATAGTTGCATCTATTAGATGGCCTTTCTCTAATCTGCCTTATAATGCAAACAAACTATGCAGATTCTAATATGCACACATTCCACATAAATGTTGATTGCAGTCTGTAATGTTCTATATCTTTTGTTGGCTCCTCTAATTTACTCACATTCCACATAAATCTTGATTGCAGTCTGCAATGTTCTATATCTTTTGTTGGCTCCTCTAATTTACTCACATGCTCTCTCCAAACTCGTAGAAAGTCATCTTCCTTAACATTCTCGAGGCAGTCCTCCCATCACCTACGCAACCTTGCATTCAGGTTCTAGAAAACCCCCAAGAAAAACCTTTTACGCAGCTCCCATCTCACACAATCACAGCCCTCTTCCTTTGTCTTTTAGTGCTACCTCCTCCTTTTCATTGTTACACACCCCAAGCTCCTCCTTCCAATCCTACGCAACCCTTACCACTCCAAAACTGCTGCTGCCGAATGCTTCGTTCAGCCACCTCTTTTGAATCTTTTGCAATTTTTTTTGAAACGTCCTTCCCTTACACCCCTCCATATTCCCCGGATTCAATCTTTCAATACCTATTTGCAGCCACACACGCACTACCACACCAAAGCTACGCCCAATCTGAAAGAGGCACACACCAAAACATTAATTACAAAACCAATTAAATCTATCAGTCTTTGATCCATTTTGGGATCCCTCTCCTCACAGCCTGTTCCACCCCACTACTACCATATTGGGGTCCTTAATAAGCTGGTCAAAGGCCTACAAGAAGCAAAATTGAAAATTTGAAAATTGAATTTTTCCTTCACATGGATGCCCCTCCATCATGAAACTGGTTTGAAAAGTTGATGCAAACCAACTCCTGAGAATAAGGAGGCATGACTAACTGAACTTGCTAAGTTTAGCAATGATTTGTAACAGCCTAGCCTCTTAGCGAAACAACATTTACGTACTTGCCAAAAATACGAGTTTGAGTTAAATTAGGAGCTGGTGATTGTGATTAGGGACCTGTGATATTAAATCGGGTTATGTTATGATTTAAGGGTAGTAAATAGAGGATGGATTGGTTATGCATCTGTTTTGTACAAAGATTTTTATAAGCCCTTTATTTTGTAAATATAAGGATTCTGTGTATTTTTTTCAGGGCAATGTGTTATAATATTTTTTCCTCTCTGCGTTAATGTAGTTGTATAAGTTTATTAAGTTGATTTTGTGTTGAGCAGAGTGTCTGAATCAATTTGGTATCAGAGTCGGAACACCAGAGGTTGAATGTACAATATTTTGCAATCTTCCAAATTTGAGGATAACAAGTCTGTTGGTGTGATTGGTAAGAGGAGGAACCGATTTTTGTGATTGGTGAGAGGAGTGTTCGTTTGATATTTTCTTTGCTGTTGAATCTCTATTTGGTGTTCGTTTGGTAGTTCAGTGTGTCCATGATTGCTTGGCTGCTCTATGTAGAACAACTGTTCCAATCCAAGTTTTTTGTGGATGAGATTCGAACCTGCAATTGCATTGAAGTATTCAACAGTTGAGGGTAGAAGTTTTTTATCAGGTACAAAATTTGTGTGTTAAAAGCGGCATGGAATTTCTACATCCAACTACAATTTTCTTGGCTATCAAGTTGTCTGAGGTCAGAGAGTTGTTTATATATTTGAATTTGATATTTGTGAGTGGAATTTTGTTGAGGATGCGGTCATCATAGGAGAATGGCCATTAAGAATGGAAATAAGGTCATTCCTTCGAATCATCGAGGAAAATAATCCCCAAAATATATATGATAGTATTTGAGCAGCATTGATTTGTGAAGAGGCCAGACAATTGACATGAAAATAAATAATGGGTGACCTCACCTCCAACAGTTAGCATGAGAGTGTGACTTGTTTAAAGAGCATTAATGGTGAGAAATAGACTTTTTTTTTTAATGAACACTAGTTGGAGGTTTGAGTTCTCTATGGGCCTAATTTTCCATTCTCAATATCTTTCCTTTCCAACTGTGCCATGCTGATGAGGGGACTGCTATACCAGAGTTATAATAAAGTATTAAGTGAGGTAATGGCTTTGTAAGGATATACAAGGAATTGGAAAGTCCTTTTTTTATTGTAGTTGATTTATATCGTGTTGCAAGGTGTAGCTGTCTAATGTGAAGATCGTTGAGAGTTTGAATTTAATTTGTATTGGTTTATGAAATATCAACTTGCAAATTGAAGGAGGTACATCAATTACAGTTTGAGTTGAAGGGGGGTGTGGTGCATGTTGGAAGATTATGTGACATGTAACAATAAGAGGCCAAAGAAAAAAAAATCTACAGTAAAGGTGTTGAAGAGTAATCAGAAGGTGAATAAAATTAGTGACAAAAATTATTGATCTTGTGGGCAAGTGCCATACTCAAAGAGCAAAGAGAAAAGCCATGGAGTTAAGGATTAGACAAGGATTAGACAAGGAGTGGAAATGTTAGAGCGAGGAAAGATAGAATTTCTGAAGAGTCGGCAAAAATATTAATGGACAAAAGACTATTGAATAGGATATTCCAAGGGTCATAGAGAGTAGAAATATTTGTATGGCATGAAGATGAAGAGATAGTTGCGCTTTATGGATTTGTTGAGTAGGCGTTACCTTGTAGAAGGGGAAGGCATTGAAGCTTACAATGCAGAAAGAGGAGAGTTGGAAGACTCAAATGAGAAGGAATGCAGCCTATCACAAGAGGAGTCCCAAATTGTTGCAGCAGTTGAACCAGTTCACATTGGACAGGAAGCTGCAACAGTTATGCAGATCTTTAGAAGCTTCATATGTGATAAAGATTTAATATTTTTAGAGAACACAAATTGCGAAAAGGAGGTAGATGAATGTCTAGAGAATCGTATCAGTGAGGGAGGAGTAGAATATCATCGTAAAAGAACTTGAAAGCATGCCTAAATGGCATTATGTGGAGGAGGAAGCACTTATGAGAAATTTGTATTCTGTTAATTTTACTTTTGTTTAAAATGATTTATGTGCAGGTTATACAAATGGTGTAAA
Organism: Cryptomeria japonica; assembly: GCF_030272615.1. NCBI lineage: Eukaryota > Viridiplantae > Streptophyta > Pinopsida > Cupressales > Cupressaceae > Cryptomeria > Cryptomeria japonica. Next base: position 51,344,503 of record NC_081407.1, on the reverse strand, counting down.
GAGCAATGATGATTTTTAGTGGAGGAGAACTGCTAAGCCTTCAAGGTGCTGGGAAAAAACAAAGAAGACAGGTTGGAAAAAGAGGATCTCTATTCCAACAAACGGTTGGAGGTTAGCAAAGAAAAAAAGTGATGATTTGAAAAGATATCTAATCTGGTGGAAGGGAACACCATGGTTTGATTCTTCAAGTTAGAAGGGTGGTTCTATCATCTATTCAAAACTCTCTTCTTGATGTTTGATGTAGTAACATCCTAAAATAAAATGCAATCATGCATTACCAAAAAAATAAATGTAATATTTAAGCTGTTAAGCTTTTTAGTGCTCTGTTTTGTTAAAATTTGTTTATGTATAAGCTTTGAACCAAGAGATTCAAAATTTTCAAAATGAAAGAATGATACAAACCAACTCCTCAAAATAAGAAAGGCATGACTAACTAAACTTGCTAAGTTTAGTAATGATTTATAACAGCCTAGCCTATTAGGGAAACATCAATTACATACTTGCCAAAAATATAGTTTGAGCTAAATTAGGAGACGGTGATTATAGTTAGAGGTAGGGTATTAAATTGGATTATTTTATGATTTAGAGGCAGGGAATAGAGGATGGATTGGCAGTGAGTTTGAGCTAAATTAGGAGACGGTGATTATAATTAAAAGTAGGATATTAAATTGGGTTATTTTATGATTTAGAGGCGGGGAATAGAGAATGGATTCGCAGTGCATCTGTTTTTATAGACTTTTATAAGCTCTTTATTCTATAAATATAAGAATTTTGTGTATTTTTTCTACGCAATGTGTTACTTATAATATTTATTTCCCTTGATTTGCTATAGATGTACAAATTTATTGAATAGATTTGTGTTCTTTCCTTTGTATCGATATACTTGTATAAGTCTATTGAATTGATTTGTGCTGAACTGAGTGTCTGCATCAAAAGTTGCTCTCGACATCTTTGAAAAGCAACTATTCAATTTTAGCTTCAACGAAATGGTTTTGAAAAGTTGCTCATAGAATCCAAGATTCGACAAGTTGGAGACTTGGAGTATTTTATGCCCTATAAACTAATCAAAGTGTCAATGTTTATCTCTCGCTGAACTTAAGCAATCTTAAAAAATTGGAGGAAATATTCAATAATTACATGCTAATTTTCTTTATTTTCTTTATTTATTTATTTATTTATTTTGATAAAAGTGGATAGAACCACTGAATTATATTAAATTTTAAAAGTTTTTTACATTGTCTCGTTCAAAAAGCACTGAAGGGAAAGAAACAGTAAGAAAACCTTTTAGTATTGTTCAAGTAACACAAGCCTATTCTACCCAATACCAAATGCCCATTGGCATAGTACATCAAAAAACCAATCCCAATTACATAAGCCGCATTAGATATAAATGAAGCCGCCAATAGAAGCATATAGAAGGAAGATTAAAGTATGATCACCGAAGGATGCATATCCATTGCTACCAAAAAACACCAGTCTAAACCACCCCTGTCTAGGAAACACAATTCTCCAACCACTAGTTAGAATGATACCACATAGCAGAAATGAAACCATAATCAGACACCATGTCAAAATAAACATTGTGATCAAGCATAGCAGAACCCACACCAAAGAAGAGCCACACCAAATAAGGAGGTTGATGAAGACTACAACTATGCCCTTCTTTACTTCAAATATACCAAAACTGAGGAAGGGATCTCATCCACACTTACCTCCTGCATATTAGCATCACTGTCAATGGCTAAGTTAGCCAAGAAATTTGCAATCTTATTCACTTCCCTATAACAGTGGGAAATCAAGAAGGAATCTAAAAAGTCTAATTTTTGCAAAATATGATCAAGTATATATTGTAATTGCCAACAATTCGACTTCTTTTTCATGACACTTTGAATAATAACCATAGATTCACCCTAAATTATCAAGTCCTTAATTCCCAAAGATATAACCATATCCAAACCAAAGGACAAAACAAAGAATTCTGCACAATTGTTAGACTTGAAACCAATTGCATGACAACAAGCCTGAATAAATCTTACTTTATGATCATAAATTACCATACCTGCCCCTGCCAGGCCAGGGTTCCCATGAGAAGCACCATCAAAATTCAATTTAAAGTGCCCTTGCGGAAGAGGTTTCCAGCAAGCAAAATTTCTCTTACTTATAATATTAGTCTTATTTAAAATAGATCCATGAGAAGGTAAGACTGATAACATTCTCCAAACTCGAGTTACCCTACCATTCCAATGAGAAAAAGAGGTAAGGGTTTCCAAATTCTTATAGATAAAAGACAAAGCAACTTCAAAGATGGAAGATTCAATCCTTAATAAAACCTCAGCCAAGGAAGAACTTGTTTGTTTAAAAATGCTATTATTGCGCTCTAACCAAATATTTCAAATCACAATAGATGAGAATAATCCAAAGACATGCATAAAAAGATGAGGCAAATAAGATACAACTTAGATTGTATCGTAATAGCTTAGAGGAAGCGGGTGGTTTTGAACTGATCTTAAGGATTCATATAATAAATTCGCATTGGTTTTTAAGTCAGTCCTGTACTTGTATCTCATTTTATCTTTATTTGATGTCCTTTTAGCATTTTTTGCATTTTAAATTGGAATTGCTATACGCTACATAAACAGAGGTCCCGTACATTCCTTGCTCATGACACCTGTACTGACGCTATTTTTGTAATGGCTGATGATTTATTGTAATGCAGGAAAAACTGCTTAGACTGGAAAGCGCTAATCTGGAAAGAAAGGTATCAGACTGTCTTATCCTTTTTCTCATTGCTATCATAATATCTATATTTCTTTTGACCAGAAAGGAATTGTAAACATGATACAGATTGGTAGAAATCACAAGGCATACCACCTTAATATTGACATCATCGAAGGAGTCAACGATTACTTGGAAACAGATGCTGCAACTCAACAAGATCTGCCTCAAACTAACCTTAATCTCACGTAATTCATTATGATAATTGCTGCTAAATGATTCTCCTTTCTCTCGAAAGACAAATTTTAATGAAGAGATTGTGTGTGCAGTCTTACATGAACTCATTTAAGACGCTGTGAAGTTCAACTCTCTTTAAGAAGATCATATACTTTACAAATCCAAAGATTCCATTAGAGTCATTAGACTCACAAATCTTATAACATTGTTTACTGTCTATAGACTTATTGGACCTTGAGTATTTTTTCTTTTAAAAGTAATTATATGAAATTGAAAAAAAATCCAAGAGTAAATTTCAAAGCGCCTTATGGTTCTCTTTAATGATACCCTTATTTGTAAAGATCAGATTCCAAACTTTTTAACATACCATGGCATCAGAATTTCCATAAATTATTTTTCTCTGTTACAAAAAAAATAATAAATATAATAAATTGTGTGCTCTTTTGGGCTCTAATGCATCTCCTCAAAAGATATTTTCAAAGAAGTTTCCATATTTAAGTGAAGAACTTTAGCTTCAATTAGTGATTGGTAAAAGCCACTGGTACGCTGTGCCAGGCATTTAATTGGGAATAGAGTAGAAATTCCTCGTTTGTGAACAAGACTCTTTCCTTAGAAATGCTAAAATCTATTTGGAAATGTATAATTTAATTATTTGGGCTTAAGGTAAAATATTTCTAACATTTTTGTGATTAGCTTTGATGTTTAGCCAGGAACAAGAAAAAAATAGGCTGGGGGTGGGAGAGTGTTCTCCAACCAAATAGATTACCGTCCAATTTATGTCCACATGTTTTGAGTTTGAACTTTAGAATTCCAATTTATTGAATACAGATAGTAATCACGATAATTAGAACCATAGCAAATGTCTCTAAATGAAACTGTAAGCAATGGGAGTTGCTGGTACATATACATTAAAGTGGAATAAAACACATACAACTGTAAAGGAAAAATATTTATTATAGCACAAAATCAATAGCTGATTATAGAAATTCAACTTTTAGTAGAAATGGTGGAGTTCATGTCGATATCTAAGATACTTGAAAGTGGAAGATTGTGTTTGGCACGTCTCTATCTAAAAACTGATAGGAGAATTATCTTTTATTACTTGATTAAGAGAGGAAATGAAATTAATTTATAGTTCCACTATTACACTTCTGTTTAATGAAGTTAGTTGGCATTGTTAGTGAGAAATATGTTTTTTCACTACCTTAATACATTTTTTATTACTGCAATACATTAATACTAGTTCCTTAAATGGGTATCTGATCACTAAGATTATTTGAAATAAGGTTCCTTCATTTCCCTTGTAAACTTCATCAATAGACTAAACTGCCTCCTTAATTACTTAGGAGTCTTCTTCCCAGCAATGCTGGAAATATTAAGCTATTGATTTTCAATAATCAATGGAGCCTTTCCAATCAGCATTTGAGCATTTTGTGAAACGCAAGTTTTTTTTTGTAAGAGTATTTTCGGAGTTGAGCAATGTTGCATCTTTCAAAAGCATATTTTTTTCATGTATTTCTTTTGATTTGTAGATATTTGGAGCTAGAGCTTTGTAGTATAATTCTAATACTAACTTTATTCATGTCTAAGTATGATACTGTGGTAATGTAAAATCCTATTTTGATGAGTTTTTATATTGTACAAAGGATCCTAATCTTTGTTCAGTCATCATTCTTAACCTGTACAGCAAACAAATTCATTATTTGTAAGTTATGTGGGGACTGGGAGGTTATTTTCTTTAGATCAAGAGTAGCATGAGATTTTGAACGAATATTTCGTGTAGAGCTTAGAAGTTGATTTTCTTAATTGGTAATGTAAAAGAGATTGTCTAGAAGCGTCTCACAACTTGCGATAAAGAATGGGCTAATTAAAATCATCACTTAAACCATTTAAGATGATCTTGGTTTGTAGAAGAGTCCAATTTCATGGTGCATGCCGTATAAGGGATTCTTTTACCTACAGATGTAATATTTGTTATAAATTATAATTAAATAGAGATAGCCATCTATGTTCAATGGGATCATGTTTGTGATATGTTTACTTCATCATAACTATGTATAAGTGTTTCGTAAGGAATGCTTATATAAATTAAAAGGATGAAGTGCATAAGTAGAAGTGGTTAGTGTGGAAGAATAGATATAGATTAATTAGGGGAAAGGATCCAGTAGTTGTGCATCCTAACTTCACGTTTCTCAAAATCCTACTTGGAAATTTCAAGTCACTCCGATTTTTTTTACAATAGCTTACTTGGCAAGTCCCCGCTTATAACTAAGGTTTTAGGGCCACATCATCAAATATGATGCCACATCAGCATGTTTTTTCCCAAGGTGTCCAAAACAGCCCCCCAAAAAGTGAGACCAATAGGCATGCAAAAGAGACCCCAATAGTTGTGCAGCTGATATGGCATCACCTGATTGGTTACTTTTTACAATATTAGTACATTTCTTAACAACTATTGGTACATTTCCTAACAACTGTTGGTACATTTCCTAACAAAAATTGATATTTTTTGTTTCAAACAACAGATTTTATTTGTTCAATTTTTGGAACAAAAGGTATCAACAACCCTCACAACAATTGGTACATGCTCAACTACTGGGTCCTTTCCCCTAGCTTGAGATTAAGGTGAAATTTATGACTTGAAAATTCATCAAAAAGCATAAGAGAATTGAAGAGTATTTGAGTGATACATTTCAAGAAGATTAGAGGAAGTAATAATAGTTGGTGGTTTTAAAATGGAGAGGCAGGGGGAGAGCGAGTCAAGGGAATACAAAACTTAACCCTGGTGTGGAGGAGGAGCATCCATGGGCATTAGACTTGTCAGGAATTGTGGAAAGGGATATCTCGATGCACAGCCATGTGGCCATAATTGGTCGCATAATTGGGGCAAAGAAAACTAGAGAAGAAATTCAATGGTGGGTAAAACAAAATTGGAAATGTGCCAGACAAGTATATTTTATGTCGAGACATTTTTTTATGGCTGAATTTGGGAGTGAAGAAGAGAGGAAAAATGTGTCTAATAAGATGATGGTGGAAGCAAAAGATAATGTTTTAGAATAACAGTAAACAAATTTTGGCCAGAAAAGGAGAGGAATGAAGCGCTAAATTATACAAAGTCTCGAGATGAATCTAAAGGTAGAGTAGAAGATGAATCTAAAGGTAGAGTAGAAGAGGAATTGGAGAAAAATAAGGCGATTATTGTTGTAAAAGCTGGGAGGAAGGGGAAAGTTCTTAGAAGAATGCCATTGCGGGTGGAGAGGATGAAATGATGGAATCTTCACCAATGCATCAGGATTCGATAGAGATTCCCATGTGAATGTGGAAAGAGGAGGAAGAATAATTACGCCGAAGGCTTCTCTTAAATGAGATGGACAACCTATATCTTCAAATCCACGGTGGAGAATTGTTTGAAGGTACTGCAAGACCATTGCAGTAATATTGGCCTTTCATTTTTTTCATTTATTACATGCACCACTTTCCCTGTCAACTCCACGCAACTGGCACTGGCTCCTCTAGACCTTTTCATCTATTCTTTCTGACATCTTTTGTGATTTCTGAAAAATTGTCAGGCTCGTCCATCCTACTTATTTTCACCTATTCTTTCTGACACCTCCATTCAATCTGAACCGTTTAGCAAGATTCATCCGTAATTACGCCAAAGGCGTATCTTTATTTGAAATGTACAAGCTAGAGTTTACAAATCAACGGTCCATAACAATGGAGAAGTATGCAAGACGATCAGAAGATTTTCTGCCGTCTGATTTCGCCATTCACACATTTCGCCTTGTTTTCGCTTTCACCGTCTTTCCCTAATAAAAATTTCCGCTGCTCGCGTCCGTCACTTGCTGCACTTTCTGCATTGCTTTCTTCTCTTTCATTGTGCTTTTTACTTGCCCGTTAAGAAAAAAGGTATTTCATTTACAGGATAATGAAATTTTGAGCCAAAGAAAGCATATGAAAAGACATTAATATTCACACATATTACATTAGGCATCATACATGCTTTCTATTTTATTGACTTTGTGGTAGCGCTGGTATAGGGTGATATGATTAGATTCACAAATATTACATTTATATCGGAGACGATTAGATTTTTTTTTTGATAGCAAAATAGTCCATGTAAAAACAGTTTAAGCGATAGATTTTTTTTTTAAATGAGACTAGGTAGAAGGTTTTTTTAATAGTTGATTATTTAAAATTTTGTAGTATTTAATTTTTAAAATAATTTATTTAAATGATTTCGTATTTTAATATTAGATTATATTTTTTATCAATGATATAATAAATATAAATAATTTAATAATGATCAAAGAAATTTATATATATATATTTTTATATTTATATTATTATTAAGGAGAAGAAAACATTTAATATTTTTAAGTGAGAAAATAATTTTATTATGTCAACAATTTTTTTAAATAATAATATTGATTTTTATTAAAAAACAAATGTTAAATAACTAGACTTAGAGTTAAAGATAAAAATTGGGTTTTCATTTATCTTTGAAAATATAATTGTCAAGTTCATATTATGCTTTGTTCAATATAAATTAGTTTTATCAATTTCATATTAAAACTTTAGAATTGATACATTATAAATTTAAAATAAACATAAAATAAGCATGAGTGTTTAAGAAGAGTAGTGATGGTTTATTTATTTTAAGATATATTCTTCAATTGAATAGTATTTAAGTAGAGTGGTGATGTTTTATTCAAAATAATTATTAATTAATTATAACTATATTTAAAAGATGAAAATCATGCTTGTTTTTTCTTGTATTTTATCAAATTTAATTTATACAAAAGTATTTTTAAATTTGATTGATATAATAATATGATTAAATAAAAGTATTAAATTGTAAATTTTAAATTTAATTTATATATAAAAAATTTAAGGTTGATAATTATCTAATTAAAACTATATAATTAAATAAAAAAGTAGATAACAAAAAATATGAACATTAAAAAGATTTAGGGTTGAAATTTATTTCAATTAATTATATATAATTATATGAAAGTTTGAAAAATAATAATTAAAACTATTAGAATTGATAAAATTAATATTTGTTTATCTTATTAAAAATATATTACTAAAAAAAATATTTTGTTGTTTTATTTTAATTTATATAATAAATTGAGTTTCAACTTTTCTCTCCTTTTCTCTCTCACTCTCTTTTGCTACTCCTATAAATAATTTAGGAGGTTAGGGTTAGGGTTACATTTATAATTCAACTAAGATTTAGAATTCAACTAGGCTTAGAGTTAGTGTTATTTAAGTTTAATTCAACAATAATTAACTATAATATTGTAATTCTAGGTCTCATTATTTTTATTTTTATTTTTTACTTTTAAAATTTTCATTTTTATTCAACTTTTACATAAAAAATATACTTTAAATTTTTGTTTTTATTTATTATTTATTTTAAGAATTGTTATATTGTAATATAAATAATATATAAATAATAGATGTCCAAGGGGTTGAGCTTAACTAGTTAAAACATTGGGTTCTCACTGTGGGTTAAATAATAGATTTTTAATAATATTAATAATTATTTTACGTATATAAAAATTGAATTAAATAAATTATTAAATTATAAATTAATTTTTTATCATTTTAATAAATTTCATTTTAATTTAGATTTAAGTTTGAAATATATTTATTTATGTTTTATTTTTATATGTTCAGCGACTTATCAAAACCTGTTGTAATCTCCATGACAAAAACATAATTCTAAATTCAATACACATTATCGTCATCCATACTATGAAAGCCTACATAAATCAATCTCCATGACAAAAACATAATTCTAAATTCAATACACATTATCGTCATCCATACTATGAAAGCCTACATAAATCAACACCTATAGTATGATAATGTCTTACTAGTGTATCTCCATGAATCAACACCTATAGTATGATGATGTCCTACTAGTGTATATCCTTGCTATATTTTGCACAACTTTTACGATTAAAACCTAAGTAGGTAACCCTCGATTCTCTTCCAAGCTTTTGTTAATTCAAATTTTGATCATTTGTTAATGAAGTGAATCATATGGAGAAAAAAACATATACGTGTAGGTCTTTCATATATTATGTTATTAGTAATTTATATATTATATAATATTTTTTTTTTTTGCTAAGTATTTAATATATTATTATTATTATTTATATGTTAAATTAAATAAATTTGTAAATCATGAATTAGCTTATCTTTATAATAAGTTTCATTTTATTTTTAACATTTTATGTTAGTTTTTATTTGTAATGTTTAATATAAAAGTTAAAATTTTAAATTTAACAATTTTAATATAGTTTAGTTTTATTTTTTATATATTTTTCAAGAGAATTCTTTTGTTGAATGGTTAAACACATTTTAAATTGGGTATATATATTTGCTCAAAGTATTTCAATTTTCTTTCCAACAACAAATATTATTCAATGCATACTTTACATTCACTCTATACTACTTTGCATTCAAATTTATGATGTCTTCAAAGTGCATTTAGGTGTCACTCATCAGTGCCAATGTGGTTATATAATCATTCCTACAACGAACAATTTGATGCAAACTCTTGTCACCTAGATACATTTATATTCCATCATAACCATGGTAGGAAGGCAGTTGCTTCTTCTAATGAGTCATAAGATATGAGAAACACGATTTGATTAGATAAATACTTTTATCCTTTTCTCCAATCTGTCTCTATATCTCTCCCTCCCTCTCTCCCTATTCCTCTCCATTTCTATCTGTGCATTCCTCTCTATTTCTCTCCCCTACCTCGATCTCCTTACCCCTCCCTACATCTCTCTCCCTAACACTCCATCTTTCTATATATCTCTAATTATCATCTATCCTCTATTTGTGTTCCTTAGATCTATCTCCTTACCCCTTTGTCTCTCTAGAACATTTTTTTTCTTAACTGACCTTCCACACCTATTCGGCGTACCCATTGCACACCAAGGTGCAATTGCTAGTTAGATATTATTGAACCAAGGACCATCAATTAGATGGTATCTTCTAAAGAAGCCCTTGTTAAATCAAGGACGAGAGGAAAACAAATGGTAAAAAGAGAGCAGAGGATGGAATGCTACTTGATTAGACCTCCATCAAAACATACCTTTTGAGATCTAGGGGAGGAAAAATCTTCCCTTGGAGGGCAATGAAGATTCTCACGTGGAATGTTAGGGGTTTAAATGCCCCTAACAAAAGGCATTTGTTCAAGTGCCAAATAGATAGCCAATTGATTGATATTATTATTCTTCAAGAAACAAAATTATCTACTGAGAAGATAGATGCCTTTGTAAAATACTGTAACGAGTGGTTGGGATATGCACATGGAGTAGAGGGTGCTTCAGGAGGTTTATGTATAATGTGGAAACCCAATAAGCTATCAATTTCATTACTATGTTCCAATCATAATTGGATAAAATGTGAAGCCAAAAGCTTTTTCTCTGATTTAAATTTTATTTTGTATAATGTTTATGGTCCATCAAAAAGAACAAAGAAACAAGAAATGTGGAGAACATTGAATCAAGAGTTGCAAAATAAACAATATAAAGCAATCTCAACAGAAGACTTCAATGCCATCCTACATCCAAGTGATAAAGTAGGCGGATTGGGTAGAGTGATGCAGACACAAATTGATTTTTCTAATTTTGTCACCTCGAATGGATTATCGGACTTCCTCATTTCAAATGGGAACTATGCATGGACTAATAGGAGATTAGGTTTCTCCAACATGTTGAGAATGGGTGTCTCAAACTTACTGGTTGAAATTTTGATCAAATGGCATTTAGTTTGTATGGTGAGCAGTTCGGTGTGGAAAACTTTCATGTTGTCGACTAGCTCCAAAGGAGATGAAATACTTTTTGTGTATTACACAAAGCTAGAGAAGTCATTTTGATGTAACATTCGATTTCAGTATGTCACCCCCAGTTGTTAGCCGAAGTCATAGTCCTTCATCGAGGTTGTGCGAGATGGTGGTGAAGATAAAGGCAAATGAGGTTGCGGGATAGCAGAGAGAAAGGATACTTGGTCTCCCCCGCCATCTTGCAAGGCACTAAGGACCACGATTGAGTCACTTTTCTCTCCAATAAGATTGTTTAATGTCAAATGAAAGTGCTATCGATAGAACTTGAGTTTTCTGGAAAATTCATTTTAGTGCTAACTTTTGATTCTATGGCGATATGTGATAGTCTTGGTGGGGACCATGACTATTAGTAGAATTGTGAGGGGCCCATTGATAAAGCACTATCAGGGATTGAAGATTAGGTGGAACAAAGCTTTATGACAATGAGAATTAATGTGATGCAGGAGCATCCTCGGTTCATAGCAATCTTGCATCAACCAAAAACATTTTCCTTTCTATTTTGTTTTCTGTTTGCATTTTTAGTTTTCCTTTCTGTGTGTCTCAGTTTTGGCTCACTGGATCCTCTGGAGTTGGATTCTACTTGAAGACTTGATCATCTTTCTTGCTTCTAGACCGCATCGCATTTGGATCATTTTTCGGCAAGATATTGCTACTGGTTTTCATGATAGTTTCTTGTTACCGGTTGTTTGAGTCCTATTTTGGAGATCTACCAGAACCTATTCTGAAGCTTGCGAAGCCTGGGGCGTTGATTCCGATGTTCCTTGGTGTGTGGCCGACTTTTTTCCACGATCTATGTTTCATCCTTTGGATTTTTTGGAGGGATCTCTTGGCGGAGGCCAATCTTGTTTATTTTGCACGTTAGGTCTTGTTCTATGGGTTTTCATCCCTTTTTGGGCCGACTCGATCCTTTGGATCGATATATATATATATATATATATATATATATATATATATATATATATATATATATATATATATATATATATATATATATATATATATATTTATAATTATGCATTAGAATGCAATCAATTAGAATCAAGTAGCTAGGTTGTACGTAGAAGATAGATTGTAAGATTCAAGGTCCTGGTTGTGACCTATTCTACCAGGCATGTGAGCCGGTATGTTGTAACCCGATTGTTACCAGTTGGATGTAATCGAATATCATGCAATAAATCAATCTATTCTACATTGCCTCCATCATATCTTTGTGTTTCCATTGTGTTTACTCTTGTTGACCAGTCTTGATTGATCTCTTTGAGTTCCCTCCTCACTGGTGATTGCTTCAAGTGGTATCAAAGCGAAGTTTCATTCTGGAGGTTGCGTGTCCTAAAATTTTGCTGTAGGGTGGCAGATTGCAGATCTGACCTACAGCTGCAGAGGACTAGCATGAATGATGGCGCAAAGAGGAGCTAGGAATGGTGGAGTGTGTGGGAATGCAAACCCTGTTGTGATGGAGATGTTGTGAGGAATAGCAGCCCGATTAGAAGTTGTGGAGACAACCCAGAGAAGAGGCCGACATATTGAAGATATAAGTGAAGATGAAGGAGAAGAAGCCCTGATAGAACAAGCAAACCTACTGGCGGTTGATCCGGATGAGGAAAGGTTTTTTAGGGTTTTGAGTAGGGCGAATACTAAGCCTCATTTTACCCCACCGGAATATGATGGGAAGTTAGATTCAGATGAGTTGATGGATTGGATCTTGGAGATGGAGAAGTATTTCAATTTTGAAAACACTATAGAAGAGAGGAAGGTAAATATGCCTGTACCTGTTTGAAAGGTCATGCATCTCTTTGGTGGGAGAATTTGCAAGTTGATAGACAGAGAATAGGTAAAGAGAAGATTAAGACATGTGATCAGATGATTGCTAAGTTGAAATCGAAGTTTGTATCGACAAATTATCAAGTGGATTTGTTCCGGAAGTTGCAAAATTTGAGATAGAAGGAATATAGTGTAAAGGAGTACACGGAAGCATTTTCCAAGTTGAATATCAGATCCAGACATGTTGATGATGAAGTTAAACAAGTTGCAAGATATCTGAATGGATTGTGGATGTCTATACAATATGAATTGAGAATGATCAAATTGGAGAGTGTTGAAGAGGCTTACCAGTATGCTCTAGAGGAAGAAGAGAAGTTAAACATAAGACATGAACAAAGACAAAGAGGTAGAGGTGGAAGGTTTACCAGAGGAAGATTTCAAGGAGGAAGAGGAAACAGTACAAATCAGAGTGAGGACAAGGAAGTGAGAAAAGAAGGTAATTCATACCGAAAGTATGATAGAAATTTCTACTAGAGGAGAGAACCGGATGGTTACCAGAATGAGAACTTTGGAAGACAAGACAAGAGGACATTCAGAGGAACCTACTTTAAGTGTGGAGGAGAAGGACATCGTGCATTCGAGTGTAAGAAGACATAAATTACCGGAAGAGAAGTAGTGGTGGAAGAAAACCCCACCAGATCAAACAATAAACTGGAAGATGGAGAACTGTTGATGATGAGGAGAGCTTTGTGTCATATCGGAGGAGATGAAGAGCCCTTCCAGAGGAAGAATTTGTTCAAGACCAGATGTAAGGTATCTAGTAAGTGTTGTAAATTTGTTATTGACAATGGTAGTTCATATAATCTTATTTAAGAAGAGATGATGAATAAGTTGAAATTGGAGAGATTGAAACACCCTAAGCCTTATCAGATAGCATGGATTCAGGATGAACATAAGTTGTTAGTAAGTGAACAATGTTTGGTAAACTTGAAAATTGGGAATTATCATGATGAAGTCTTGTGTGATATTATGCCTATGGATATTTGTCATCTTTTATTGGGAAGACCTTGGCAGTCTGATAGACAGGCAGTACATGATGGGAGAAAGAATACATACACTATTGTGGCCAATGGGATAAAGCAAACCCTGATGCCTTTGGAGGAACCTTTGAAGAATGAAGTCTGTACGAATTCTAGAATCTATTTGGTAGATGGAAGTAAATTCATGTATGGACTAAGACATGAGAATGTGTGTTTTGCCTTAATTCCTAAGAAAAATGAGATCAGAACTGAAAGGAGAACACCCAGAAGAGATAAGAGATTTGTTGACAGAATATGAAGACATCATTTCAGATAATGTGCTTGATGGATTGCCACCCGTGAGAAGTATTAGCCATTGCATGAAATTGGTTCCTGGAGCTAGTTTGCCTAACAAAGTTGCACACCGTTGACACCGCCAGAGAATGAAGAACTGAATAGACAAATGCAGGAGTTGTTGAAGAAAGGTCTGATCAGGGAAAGTATGAGACCTTATGTATTACCAACAATATTAGCACCTAAGAAGAATGGACAATGGAGGATGTGTATTGATTCAAGAGCAATAAACAATATCACAATGAAATACCGGATTCCTTTGCCTAGGATGGATGACATAATGGATTGTTTGAGTGGAGCAAAATACTTTACAAAGATAGATTTGAAGAGTGGATATCATCAAATTAGGATTAGAGAAGGTGATGAGTGAAAGATAATATTTAAGATAAATGAAGGACTGTATGAATGGTTTGTGATGCCTTTTCGATTAACTAATCGATTGAGTACTTTCATGAGGCTGATGAATGAGGTATTGAAGAAATTCTTAGGTAAGTTTGTTAATGTGTATTTGGATGACATTCTTATTTTCAGTAAGACAAAATAGGAGCATTTGTTGCAGTTAAGACAAGTTTTGCAGAGATTGAGAGAAGAGAAGTTGTTGATCAATATCAAGAAGTGTACTTTCATGAAGGATGAGTTAGTCTATTTGGGATTTGTGATATTTGAGGATGGTTTGAAGATGGACCCAGAGAAAGTGAAAGCAATAGTTGAATGGCCTACACCGGAAAACATTGGAGAGGTAAGATCATTTCATGGATTGGCTAGTTTTTAACAAAAGTTTATCAGAAATTTCAGTTTAGTTTGTAACCCTATTGTTGGTTGAAAATTTTGTACACTTGGGGAGATATACAAAATTGTGGTTTCAACCACAACATGTGAGTAAAACTCTCCTAGTTAAGGGAAGGCTTTCCCTATCTAACTACAACTTTGAAAATAAAATAGCATGGGACAACAATCTTTCTTCTTTTTTCAAGAAAGACTATATCCTTTTCTCTTCACAGAAAAGTGATAGCGATTTGATATAAAACAACAGTAGTTCAACTTTCAAAATGAAATGAGAGAAAGGAAATGAAGTTTCCTGAAAGGTCAAAGACTTCCGTCAATTCCTTTGGGACGGGACAACAATATCAAGCTCAAAGACTTGATTATATGAAGTCCTATCTACCCTTTTCTGTACTAATTCTATCAAAAACAAATTATAACAACTCAAAGACTAGAATATCTTAATCTTTTCTACTTAAAACAATGGGAAGTAGTATAAGCTCAAAGACTCATAGCTATTTCTCACAAAATCAGCTCCTAAATTCTCTTAAGAACAAGTGAAAGCACAAAGACTTACAACTTCTCTCAACAAAATATTTATTTTAACCTATATTAACGTCAACTACTTGTAGCACAAAGACTGCAAATCAAATGTGATTAAGCTCTTTAAGAAATACTTGCAAGAAAGATAATATAGAACAAAAACTCAAGTATGCAACACAAAGACTCAAAGCTTGAGAAATTTCCTTCTATTCCTTTAAATTCTTGAATTTACACATGAAAGCTCAAAGATTTCTTTGTTGTAAATTTGGTAGAGTTTTTGTTTCCTTTCCAAAAGATAAATATTACAATAGACCCCTCAAGTATTTATAGGAGAGGAGTCATGAGAAAAAGGTGGGAGGATACCAACTAACTTGAGAAATTATCTCAACCACCAAGACTTATTCAATAACTAACTATGACTTATTCCAACTACAGTCCTAATTGAACACAACTTGTAGTTGCTTTACATGTAATTACAAAAGTGCAAGTAATGAGTTAACTTGCAATTACAAAGTTTTTTTTTTTTACATATAACTTGTCAAAATAAAATTACAAATGCATAACTAAAACTATTCCATGTGTCTAAAGACATGACTCTAATTGCATCATCGTTTGTTTGTGGTTTAGGATGCTAGAACTTGAAGTATTCTGGATTGGTAAAGACATCTTGAACCGGAACGGGAACATGCATCCTTGTTTTCTTGCTTGGGGTAGTACTATCATTTCAGGAGGGAAAGGGTTGCCTTCCTCTTTTCATGTTATGACCATCTTTGTCTTAAAAGCATTCTATGCTCTCAACCATGAATTGTTATTGTATCTCTTCTTTGTATCATCCTCCAATCTTGAAATCCGCTTGCATAATAAGGCCCATGCCTTAATCCATTGATTTGGTAGATCGTGTGTGCAAACCGAACTGACAAGGGAAGAGATAAATTGATGTGAAAATGGGCTCACAGATGAATTTCGGGTTCTGGAAGCTGCATTACATGTATGGGGAAAACAAGAGCATTAACTTGCAATTGTGGAGAACAAACATGCAACTTCATATGTGTAATGGGTAACTACAAGTTTGCACTTGTAATTGGACCTTTAAAACTCATTTTCAAGTGTTTTTTTTAGTGCATTTTGGACCAATTTTGGGTTCTGGATGGCTGACTGCAGGTACATTTAAAATGTGATAAATAAATGAAGGTGTGAAATGAGTGGATGAAATGGTGAGAATGGTATGTACGGATGATGGCAATGAACATGGATGAAAATGGAAGGATTTTGGGAAGATCAATTATTTTCATTCTTGTAATTGGGATTTAAAATCTCGAATACAAGTAAAGAGGGAAAATGGGAAAGAACAATGCAATTTGCAAATTGCCTTGCAAACTTGAAACAAAGGGGAAAATCTCTCACAAAGACGATTTTAGGAAAGAACAAAACAAAACATATAAATATCACGAAGAGAAAGAATCTCTTATAGATAAAAGAAGAAGATTCAAACCCTAGCCACGTTTTTGAAAAAATGCCATATGTATCAAAATGCCCATTAAAAGCATGAAGAATCGGTCAAGTAAAGCACCCAACTTCCACGCCTAGGCAAGATAAGCCAAAATGATTTAGGAAAGACAAGATTCGTGGCACTTGAATGAGGTAAATCATGGCATTTTTCAAAAATGGTTTTGTTGTTAGAACCCCATAAAACCAGTGACAATGTCTTCCAAATGGCATGAAGAGAGTTGGAAAATGCATGAAAATAGCAAGGAATCCAAAACGTCTTCCTCCTCCTAAGATTTCTCCAAAAAAATCGATGGAAATTGTTAACAAAATCCACCAATATTTCTGGTCAGGTTTTTGGGAAAGAACAAGTAGTTTAAAATTGCATGTAATAAGGAAAATTGGGTTTTTGAGAGCGAACAACAAGTTTAAAATGTTACTTTTCTCTCAACAAGGCAAAATCGGGTTTTAGAAATCCAATTGCAAGTTTAAAATGTCACTTTTTCCATCAACAAGGAAAAATCGGGTTTTAAAAATGCAATTACAAGTTTAAAATTTCCCAATTTGAACTTTATGGAGAAAATCGGGTTTTTTGGGAAAAATTTTAAGTTTAAAATGTCACTTTATTTCATTTCTAGCCAAAATCGGGTTTTGGAGAGAGATGTACAAATTTAAAATTACTTGTAAAGGGAAAATAAAATCCGTACAAGAAGTTTTAATAACTTGCACATATGTAATAGGGGTTTAAAATCCCTATTACAAGCAAAAGACATTAAAGTAGGGGTTTTAGAAAAGAATTACAAGTTTACTTGTAACTTATCCAAAAAAACCCTATTTTAACTTAAAAAGCCAAAAAGCATCAAGGGGGAAATAAAAAGTAAGTTACAAGTTCTTTTTTCAATAAAGTGCACTTGTAATTAGCCAAAAATTTCCCTACAAAGACCAAAACAAAGGAAATCATTAAAACTTGCAATTCAAGGAAACTTTCCCATTTGTAGTCAAAGGAGTTCAATTTGATAGTTCTGATACTTAATATAAGTATAGATCCAATAGCCAACAAGATGAGGAGGGGGGGGGGGAGGGGGTTGGGGTGAATCATACACACTTAATCATCCAAAAACATCAGATTCAACCTCGGTAACATATACTTCAGTAATATAACCAAAACTGTCAAACATGCAAACTCAAAAGCATATAAACATCATAAACCTCATAACACCAGATTTAACGTGGAAACCCAAATAGGTAAAAACCACTATGGGATTTCAGACCCACTAAGAGATATACTCTTCTAGAGTATGCTCGGTTAAAAGCAGATCCTGTTAAAGATTACAAACACATTGCTAGATGTGACCCGGTTAAGGGATTTCCCTCAGATTTGTTAGGATCTTCACCTTGTTAGAAGTGACCTTGTTAAAGGATTTCAAACACTCAATTAGAATGTCACCTTGCTAGAGGGTTTTACAAATAAGACTGTTAAGTCCACTCGGTTAAGATATTTTCTGTCACTTTCACAAAATAACAGTAATAAAAATCTATCTGCAACTTCACATCTAAAATGCTAAAGCAGATTCTTATTTGTTCAATACAATCTAGACATAGAACTAATCTTGTCCATCTGCTGGTCTTCTATACTCTGTTATTCAAACAGGTCTTCAAGCTTCTGTGCTCGGTAATCACTATGTAGCATCCCTGTGCATACACTTGCCCGCATACATTATTTATCAACGGTTTCCTATTCATAAACAATTAGGTAACTGCTTAATCTCCTTGATCACATTTCCCATGATCAATCATAGCCATCAGATCTTTAATCTTGTCTAGGTTCAATGTATCTTTCGATCTGAAAATGTTTTACCCCACCTTGGAACTTACATACATTTCTTAGAACTTGTGCCAGGGTATTGCGTTTCAATCTGAGCTGTAGATCTCCATGCTGACTTTCCTTTGCCTTCAATTCATTAACAAACTTCATGCACGACTCACCAATCATTTAATCAGTTCCAGCTCATCAGCTTCCTTCATTAAATATCACATGTAAACATTTAATGCATTCTATTATAGCTCGGTTACAACTCAGTAACAACTCGGTGAATACTAAACTTCACTGGGTAGACATTCCGCCTTCATTAACCGATAGCAATAACCTTAGGGTTTACCGACTAGGTTCCTTAGGGTTTACCGACTAGGTTCCTTGCTTGATAACATAGTATAGTATTAACCTTGACAATTTACAACATATGTATGATGATAAAACAATCTAAACATCACGATCTCATCATTGTCTGACTCGGTAATAGTTGCCCATTGAATACCTTATTCATCCCCTTATTCATCATATTCCTTCTTGTGTCTTTTACCGACATCTTTCTATTCTTCATATCATACTTCTCAAGATATGGCAACATCATACTGAATTAGAAAATCAATTTTCTTGACATCAATGACAAAATAATAATATAGAGACAATAAACATCTTTAATCAATTATATCCATAATCATCAACAACCTTCTCAATATCCTTATGAAATGCCAACAATCTTTCATTTTCTGTTATAATGCTATATTGCCAACAATCTCCCCCTTTAGCATTGATGGCAAAACCAATTGATTTGACCTTAAAAGATTCGGATTGCTGTGATTCTGAAATGCTGAAATGCTCTCCCCCATTCATTAGACTTCACCTGTTTTTTTCAGTTTTCTTTGCAATCTGTAGTCTTCTCAGTTTTCTTTTAGTCTTCTCCCCCGATAGGTCTTCTCCCCCTATATTATTCTTCTCCCCCTTTGACAACAATGCCAAAAAGTAAAGAACTAAAACATAATTACTTTCTGTATGAAGTGATTTCCTGTGGTTGTGTATCAACTGAGTCTCGGTCAGAGCATTGTCTTTAATTCCTGTTCCCTGTAATATTTCCTGTAATAATTCCTGTACACCTTTAGAAAACATCCTAAAGTATATAAATCAACATCAAATCCTAAAAGATATGTGATAGAGTCATCGGATTGATGCTTTCACTGAACTCGGTCAGTGAGTAGAAGATAGGGGTAGGACCCCTAACTTACTTCTGAGATATTTAAAAGTGTCCCTTGGTAGTGGCTTGGTGAAGATATCTGCTATTTGTTCCTTTGTGCTAACATACTCCAACACCACTTTCTTCTCTTGAACTTCTTCTCTAAGATAATGATATTTGATAGAGATGTGCTTTGTCTTAGAGTGCATAACAAGATTTTTTGAAATATTAATGGCACTAGTATTGTCACAGAATATAGTTACTGGCTTGGTAACTTTCTCATTTATACCTTCCAACAGTTGTTTGATCCATGCAATGTTGGTACAATTCAGTGTTGCAGCAACGTATTCAGCTTCTATTGTTGACTGTGAAACACATCCTTGTTTCTTGCTAAGCCAACTCACTAATCTTTCTCCTAAAAAGAAAGCTCCTCCACTTGTGCTTTTTCTGTCATCAATGTTGCCTGCCCAATCAGAATCAGTATAAACTTTTAAATCAAAATCATTTCCTTTATGATATACTAAGCCATAATCCTCAGTGCCTTTCAAGTATCAAAAAATTCTTTTGATTGCTGTCATGTGTGTTTTCTTAGGATCTGCAGAGAATCTTGCAACTATACCTACTGCATGTGTTATGTCTGGTCTGTTGTGAACAACATATTGTAGTTTTACAATCATAGATCAGTAAAGTGTCTCATCAACAGATGCAGATTCATCATTCTTTGATAATTTACAGTTGGTAGTCATAGGAGTACTTATTGGTTTCAAATCCTCCATTCCAAATTTCTTCAAGATTTCCTTTATGTACTTGGATTGAGTAATGAAAATCTCATTTTTCATTTGCAGTATTTGTAAACCTATAAAATACTTTTTCTCACTGATTAATGACATCTCAAATTCTTTTCTCATTTCATTTCCAAAGTTCTTGCATAGAGAGTCATTGCCACAAAATATGATATCATCAACAAATATGGCTGAGATCAGTATTCCATTTTCATCATTCTTCATGTACATGTTGCTATTCTCACTTGTCCTTATAAAACCAATCTTAATCAAATAAGAGTGCAATCTTTCATACCATGCTCTTGGTGCTTGTTTCAAACCATATAAAGCTTTGTTCAATTTACATACCTGATCTTTATTATTGTCTTCAACAAATCCTTCAGGTTGTTCAATAAAAACTTCTTCTTCTAATATTCCATTCAAAAACGCAGATTTAACATCCATTTGATATACCTTGAAGTTTTTGAAAGCAGCATAGGCCAACAATGTTCTTACTCCTTTAAGTCTGGCAACAGGTTCAAAAGTTTCACCATAATCAATTCCTTCTTCTTGAGCATAACCTTTGCAAACTAGTCTTGCTTTGTTTTGAATGACCTCTCCTTTTTTATTTAGCTTGTTTCTAAAAATCCACTTTGTGCCAATTACATTCTTGTCCTTCGGTCTTGGGATTAGTGTCCATGTGTCATTCTTCTTGATTTGATCAATCTCTTTTGTCATAGCATTTATCCAATCTTCATTGTTGAATGCCTCTTTCACTATTCTCGGTTCAAATTCAGATATCAAACATGTGTTTTGTCTCAGTTTGTTCCTTGTCATCACTGGGTCATCCTTATCTCCTATAATATGACTTGGTGCATGATGTCTTTTGACATACTTGGCTAATACAGGCTCGGTAGGCTCTATATGATCTTCTTCATCACTCGGTAACTGGATATTTTCTTCATTTTCTTCAACAGTCTTCTCGGTAAGACTTCTCGGTTGAACATAGACAAATTCATCATAGTCTTCTGGTTCCTTGGAATTTCCTTCATCATTTCTTTCAGCAAATTCATCAATTTTCACGTTTGCACTTTCCACTATTTTGTTAGATGATTTGATCAGACATTTAAATGCTTTGCTTCTAGAAGAATAACCTAGAAATGTTCCTTCTTCACTTTTCTGATCAAACTTACCATTTCTATCATCTTTGTGAACATAGCATCTACTTCCAAAGATTTTAAAATAACTTATATTAGGTTTCTTATCATACCAGATTTCATATGGTGTCTTCAAAGTACCTTTCTTCAATTGAACTCAGTTCAAGGTGTAAACTGCTGTGCTTATTGCTTCTCTCCAAAATGTTTGTGGCACCTTCTATTCAATCATCAATGTTCTAGCACAATCCACAATAGATTTGTTTCTTCTCTCAGCTATTCCATTCTATTGTGGAGTTCTCGGTGCAGAGACATGTCTTTTAATACCATGGTCATTGCAGAATAAGTTGAACTCATCAAATGTGAACTCTCCTCCTCTATCTAATCTAAGACATTTTAGTTGTCTTCTTGTTTCATTTTCAACTCTTGCCTTGTACCATTTAGACATTTGAAAAGCTTCTGATTTTTCTTTTAGAAACATTACTGACATCATCCTTGAATAGTCATCCACAAATAATATGAAATATTTATCACCATAATAACTTTGAACTTTCATAGGACCACAAAGATCAATGTGCACTAGATCTAAAATTCCCTTAGATGTGTAATACTTACTTGTAAAGCTTGATCTTGTCATCTTACCCATCTGGCATCCTCAACACATAGCATTCTCAGGTTTTTTAAGACTCGGTAGACCTCTTACTCGGTGCTTCTTTCTTATTTTGATCAAATTATCAAAATTTACATGACAAGACCTTTTATGCCATAACCAGGTATCATCTAACTTTGCATACAAACACTTATTCTGAGTTGAGTATAGGTGAAATGTATTTCCTTTTTTTTGTGTCCCAGTAGTAGCTAACTTTCCATTCTTGTCATGAACTTTGACAATTCGTTTCTGAAATTCTATTCAGTAACTCGTGTTGTTTAGCTATGCTACACTCAACAAATTATATTTCAAACCTTCAACCCAATAAACATCATTGCACCTTGCATTATCAAGAAGTGTTATAGATCTTTTACCTCTCACCGGACATGGTGCATCATTACCAAATCTAACATAGCCTGCATCATAATCTTCTAATATAACAAACTTGTGTTTATCTCCTGTCATATGATGTGAGCATCCACTATCTATGATTCAAGAATCATTAGTGTTTATGTGAGATATTAGGGCTTTTTCTTCATACCTTTCTTCATCTGATCCATCTTTGATAGCCACATAAACTACTTGCTTTGTATCAGTTTCATCTGATTTATCATCATTGGATTCCTTAGCAGCTATTAAACATGTCTTTCTATCTCCTCTTTTGAAG
This sequence comes from Cryptomeria japonica, assembly GCF_030272615.1. Classification (NCBI taxonomy): domain Eukaryota; kingdom Viridiplantae; phylum Streptophyta; class Pinopsida; order Cupressales; family Cupressaceae; genus Cryptomeria; species Cryptomeria japonica. The sequence goes on along the minus strand of NC_081407.1, from coordinate 51,321,512 downwards.
TCTCGGTGTCCTCTGTAATGATTATCTTTCTGTCTGTCATCTCGGTAATTTCTCTTTTCAGTAAAATCTTTGTCAAGACAGTTAGAAGCCATATGTCCTATCTTATCACAATTGAAACATTTCAAAGGTAGTTTTCTTTTATACTTACCTTTGCCTCTCGGTAACCTTTTGGCTAGTAGTGCTTCAAACTCTTCTTGCTTTCTGATTTCCTCATACAGTTTGTGTACTTCTTCCATGTTCTTACGAAATCTTTCACTTGCTCCACTGTGATCTCCTTCAGAGTACTTATACTTTCTTTCATTGAAATCATTAGATTCATCAAGATGAAAAGAACTAAATGCAGATTCAACTTTATTTACCGAAGATCCACTGTTATCAAAATTACTTAACTCAAATGCATGTAGCTTACCAATAGTAGCATCTAAAGAAACTGGCATATTAGGTACATACCTTAATTCATTGATTGCAGAGACTCGTATTGCATAAGCTGGTAGTAGGGTTCTTAACAACTTACTTGTTATATCCTTTTCTTCAATAGTTCCACTTGCTCCTTTGATTTGATTGACAATCTCCTTTAGTCTTGTACTATATTGAGTTATGTTCTCACCTTCATTCATCCTCATAGATTCAAGTTGTCCTCTTAGACTATCTACTTTTTCTCCTTGAACATGTTCATCTCCTCCATACACTGATATGAGCTTATCCCACATTGCCTTTGCATCATTGCAACCTTTTAGATCATTAAACTCTGAATCAGTCAATGCAGATGTTATTTCAATCATTGCTTGAATATGTTCTTGCTTTGCCTTTATCTCTTCCATAGTCAATGGATAGGTGCTCAGTGTAACAAAATCATTCTCCAGATAGTATACAACATATTCTCCAACTCCTAATAGATGTAGCTTCATTCTTTTCTGCCGTGTAGAGAAACTTGACTTGTTCAGCTTCAGTGCATCCCTCTTATACATCTTTGGATCTTTAACTCAAGTGCCTTTAAACATTTCTTCTGGAGTCCAGAGCTCTGATACCAATTGATCCAATAGCCAACAAGATGAGAGGGGGGGGGGGGGGCGGTGAATCATACACACTTAATCATCCATAAAAACATCAGATTCAACCTCGGTAACATATACTTCAGTAATATAACCAAAACTGTCAAACATGCAAACTCAAAAGCATATAAACATCATAAACCTCATAACACCAGATTTAACGTGGAAACCCAAATAGGGAAAAACCACTATGGGATTTCAGACCCACTAAGAAATATACTCTTCTAGAGTATGCTCAGTTAAAAGCAAATCCTGTTAAAGATTACAAACACATTGCTAGATGTGACCCGGTTAAGGGATTTCCCTCAAATCTGTTAGGATCTTCACCTTGTTAGAAGTGATCTTGTTAAAGGATTTCAAACACTCAATCAGAATGTCACCTTGCTAGAGGGTTTTACAAATAAGACTGTTAAGTCCACTCGGTTAAGATATTTTCTATTACTTTCACAAAATAACAGTAATAAAAATCTATTTGCAACTTCACATCTAAAATGCTAAAGCAGATTCTTATTTGTTCAATACAATCTAGACATAGAACTAATCTTGTCCATCTGTTGGGCTTCTATACTCTATTATTCAAATAGGTCTTCAAGCTTTTGTGCTCGGTAATTACTATGTAGTATCCCTGTGCATACACTTTCCCGCATACATTGTTTATCAACAGTTTCCTATTTATAAACAATTAGGTAACCGCTTAATCTCCTTGATCAAATTTCCCATGATCAATCATAGCCATCAGATCTTTAATCTTGTCCAGGTTCAATGTATCTTTCGATCTGAAAATGTTTTACCCCGCCTTGGAACTTGCATACATTTCTTGGAACTTGTGCCAAGGTATTGCGGTTCAATCTGAGCTGTAGATCTCCATGCCAACTTTCCTTTGCCTTAGATTCATTAACAAACTTCATGCACGGCTCACCAATCATTTAATCAGTTCCAGCTCATCAGCTTCCTTCATTAAATATCACATGTAAACATTTAATACATTCTGTTATAGCTCAGTTACAACTCGGTAACAACTCGGTGAATACTAAACTTCACTCGGTAGACATTCCACCTTCATTAACCGATAGCAATAACCTTAGGGTTTACCAACTAGGTTCCTTAGGGTTTACCGACTAGGTTCCTTGCTTGATAACATAGTATAGTATTAACCTTTACAATTTACAACATATGTATGATGATAAAACAATCTAAACATCATGATCTCATCATTGTTTGACTTGGTAATAGTTGCCCATTGAATACCTTATTCATCCCCTTATTCATCATATTCTTTCTTGTGTCTTTTACGGACATCTTTCTATTCTTCATATCATACTTCTCAAGATATGGCAACATCATACTGAATTAGAAAATCAATTTTCTTGACATCAATGACAAAATAATAATATAAAGACAGTAAACGTCTTTAATCAGTTATATCCATAATCATCAACAACCTTCTCAATATCCTTATGAAATGCCAACAATCTTTCATTGTCTGTTATAATGCTATATTGCCAACACAATTGTGTATACCTAAGAGTTCTATGAGGGAGATTTTGATTAAGGTGTGAAAGTATAGTGTTGTGTTGCACTTTAGGCTAAGTACAAGGGAAAAAAATCATACTCGATCGAGTTTGCGTGGCGCCACATGGTGCCTACATGGAGGATGGGTGGCGAGGTAGGCCGAGTCCTACTCGACTGAGTAAGGCTAGACCCTACATATACCCGCCGGTTGCACTTAGACCCCCATTTCCACAGTCCGAAATAGCTAGAGCGGGAGGGGGGCTAAGAAGTCCTTCGACCGAGCAAGGTAGGGCTGAAAGACTTTTTTTTTTCTTTTTTTCTTTTTTTTTTTAATTATTTAAATAATATATGTATACTTTTTTAATTTTTTAATAATAATATATGTATATATATTGTTTTATTTTTTTTAAATTAAAGTTGGAGGGATTTCAAAAGCATATTTCAACAATAGTAAATACAATCAATGATTTTAAATGGCTTAATTAATGTATCGTCCAATGGAAAATACAACCAAAAAAGTATATTTGATCTATATCTCCCTGACAGCTCACATATCCTCAAGTACAATGCTTTGTTTTGGAGTCAACCATATCATGTAAGCCTCATCCTTTATGACAACATTCTCCATTTTCTTTTCTACTAGCCAAAATTGAGAATATATCTTGTGTGGGTCCAAAGTTAAATATAAACACCACTGTAGTGAGATCCATCTCCCTTATGAATGCAATTACCACTAATATAAGAGAATATAATTTACAAACAATCTCTCTAATTACATTCAGGCATCCATGTATACCTTTCAAGAGTGTTGGAGATACATAACATATACATAAAGATTTGTATAATCAATTGTGCCTTAATCCTAACAAAATTATTTCAAGAACCTTAAGTACTTTGTTGGTTTGAAATGGTGGTTTGTTTAGGAGATCTTTTAGTTTCATGGAGTACCAAAGAATATCATATTTAATAAAGGTAAGTTTGATAAGCTCATATTTGAGACACCTAGATAATGTCAAGGTTTTGGAAAACCTTACACAGAATTAGGAAGTAAATTGGACTATAGATCAACCCGTCACCTTAAGATTGATCAACAAAAAGAGAGTGAACCAAATTCTTGAGGACTTGTTATTGATGTAGAATCTAGGATTCAATAATAAAGATGGGAATTTACTTACCATTAATTGAGTTTGCATACAATAACACTAATCGTAAACACACTTCTTATTTCTTCATTGGAGGTTCGTAAGCAAGTATTGTATGCTTAATAAATAGGAGGACATGGTAGTTGTGGATCCAAATGAACTAGAAAAGATGAAATACCAAACTTAGATTGATTAGCAATCGGGAAATATAGTGGATTTTAGAAAATTTATAAATGACAAAAAAATTATGTCAAAATAATCATGTATCGGAGAGAGTGTTTCTAATAAATTAGCCACTGATAAGCTTGATTAATTTTTGTCTTCCAAACTTGCATCTCACTTTGTGGAACCTTTTGAGATCCTAAAACCCTTTGGTGCAATAACTACTATATAGTTAGATATGAAAGCATCATATCTAGAAGTTACTTTGCTTGTCACCTATAGGTTAACATCGCCACTGACCCTAATTTGAATTTATAATATATTTCATGCACCGCTCTCCAAGAAACATGATGTTCATGAGTTCTATGTTCTTGAATAACATGCTTTTCAATTTTAAGATCCAAAAATTATTTTGGTTGTAAAAATATTGAGCATGCTTGAGATGCATCAATTTCATTGTGGAATAGTGAGATCTCCTAGTGTAGACGTATAAATCTGACCACTTTCCTATAAAAATATTTAATATTTATTTTAATCCCCTTCCCCTTATTAAATAAATTCTATTTAATTAATTTCTTCGTTTTCATCTATTTGATTAAATAAATTACTCAATTTATTTAATTAAATTCACGTAAACCTTTTCTAGCCTTTAATTAAATAAATCATTTTACTTAATTAATTCTCCTTTCTCCTTTTTAATTAAATTTACACTTAATTAAATTGATCGTTGCAAATAAATAAATCTAATTTATTTATAAAATCCCCTCACTTGTATTTATGCAAGTTGCATCTATTTTGGTTGAAATAAAGTAATTTAATTTTAATTAAAATTATTTTCCCTCATCCACTTGCATTTTCCTACATCTCCCACTTGTTGTTGGTAGTGGGCCAACATCCCTTGTAGGGATTCGTGACATGGTTTAACAGCCTCCTGTGGATTCTAGAAGTCTAGTGGCTGTATTGGGCATTGACAGGTTGATCTTTTGGTGCAACGACAACCACACTTGTAACAAGTGGTATCAGAGCTTGGTCATAGGTTTGAATCACGCATGCCATGATGAGTGACACTTGGAGGGGGATTGTTGGCAGTGGGTCAGCGTCCCTCGCATGGATTTGCGACATGGTTTAACAACCTCCTATGGATTCTATAAGTCTAGTGGTTGTATCGGGCATTGACAGGTCGATCTTTTGGTGCAACGACAACCACACTTGTAACAATTGCCTCCTAAACCCTTCTAAATTCTTCTAATCACTTCCAATTTAGCCTAATTCATCTCCTAATAATTGTCACATTCCTAAGCAAAGAGAAGTCACTTCTCAAAGCCTCCAAAGTCTTCCATCACCATTAAAGGCTTTATGTCTTTAAATGGTTGACCTCTGAAAGTCTTCCAAACAATTAAAGGCTCTTAAATAACCATTTATGGTTAACTCACCTTTGACCTTTGGTTAAAGACTTTCCTCTAACTTAATCATCCTTTTGACTCAAGGATCTCATCAAGCATTCATGGCTTTAACCTTGGTTATCCTATTAACCCTTGCACAAGAGTTTATCCCTTGGGTAAAAGCTTTATCCAATGGATAACCCTAGCCTAACCTTAACCCTTACCTTCTAGGGTACTCTTCATGTCTTCTCAGGCATTTAATGCTTTTTGCATCTCATCTCAAGAAACTTCTCGTTGACAATTGTCACCATTTGATTGGTGAAAATTGTAAACATGGATTGGTTAACTTTCAATCCTAGCCCTTGTTAAGATTATTCAATCTTAACCATCCATTGCCCTATTTTCCCTATAAATAGAGTTGTCATTCCTCATTTTCATATCATCCAAGTTTCATGCATCTACATTATAGTCTAATTTATTAAGCATTTTAGCCTCTATTTGTTAAAACATCATCATAAACATTTAAAAGCATTTCATTTTAATATCATATAATATTCATGCTAGGTTAGTATATCATGTTAGTATAATTTATTAATCTTTTATCATATCATTATCTTCATCATCATAGTTTTAACATATTATATATGTCTTAGAATGCATTCATGCATATAGATCAAATATCACTTGCTCTTGGAGTTGTCATTCTTAAGTCATTTGCTCAATGATCTGAGAGCAAAACATTGATTTTAGGGATCCTGTGAGATAGATGGTGTAGGAGCACCTAGGACTTAGGCTTATAGTCCTTCCACAATTTTGTCTTGTACTGACCTTAGCCAAGTCAGGTTCCTAATAAGGAATCCATGAGGGTCCAAGGTGTGTGTGTGATGTTTGATTTGAGTCAAGTGTAGGCCTAGTTGAGTTGGTTTTCTTCCTAGGTTTGCACTTTGTGAATAGGTAGTAGTTTGAGTAGTTGAAGTGGCCTTATTAATGGTCAAAAGTGGCATAACTTGGTGTGAGCATTAGAGAGGATTAGAATGGTCTTAGGAATGCTTAAAAAGTCATGAGTAATGATTTGAAATAGGTTGTTTAGGTTGGAAAAGCAAAATGTGGAAAGTTGTAAAAGTTGTCATGACAACTTTTGTCCTAAAGGAGCTTAGCGGTGGAGTTAGGGATGACACAATGCCCTAGAATTCCTCCACACATGGGGAAGACTATTTAAGCCTCCTCTTGCATGGTTACCAAGGTTGGAAGTTTGATTTTGTATGATTGACAATCCGAAACTACTCATTTTCGGATTGTTATCGTTGTTTTTGGCTTATTTTTCTTAAAATGTGAATACAAATGGATTGAATCCATTGATCCAGTTTTGGATTGTAATTATTTGGTGTGCTCCAGTGTCATTGGTTTCATTTCATTATTTGTAGTTAGTGCGAGTTTGTACTTTAATTGTTTTGTTTCCAAACAATTAGTTTTGGCTTGTAAATAACAATTTCATGTAAAATGGTTGCCCCATAAAATCCCTCCCTGCTACCATCATAGCATGTTGGGACACGGAAGGAAACCCATTTTATAGTGCATATATGCAGGGAGGATTTCTGGAAGTGGATATTAACATGGTTACCACCTTGTTCTAAGTGAGTCTAGGAGCAACCCGGCTAGAGAAGACATGGTGAAAATTGAGTGCATAGTGCAGAGGTGATTACCAAACCTTGTCCAATCCATTTGGGATGATTCATGAGGTCCATACAGAGTTTCAGTAGCAAGGAGAAACCTTGACAATTCATCTAGATGCCCAATTCTCAAACTTGACCAATCACTGCCAGTTAAAGGCCTAGAAACCCTGACAAACCCTGATTTTTGGGTTAGGGCATTGTACGTCAAGTTGGGAAGCCAAAACCAACAAAATATCTTAGGGTTGGGTGAGTGTTTGAAGAAAAAAAAAAGTTGTTGTAGGGTCTTTTGGACCGATTCCCTCAAAACCCTTGAAAACCGGATTTTGGAGGCCTAATAGGGGCTCATTCCTTGTAGCCCTATTTCTAGGGAAATTGGTGAAATTGGTAAGAAAGATAATGAATGCAAACCACAAATGGACCCAAAAGGAATTCATTCCATGGTAAATGATACCTCCACACCTCTGCAATGACTCACAACATTATGGGGGTGAAATTGACAAGTTGTTGTCAAGTTGGCACAATTGAGCATATTGAAGACACTTTGTGATGATAGGGTTCCTAGTCAAACACTAGTTGCAAACACCTTGGGATTGGAAAAGAGAAAGCCCTAGAAGATATTGAGAAGGACTTGGAGGTCTTGGAGCATAGCTAGACCTAGAGAGGTTGGTGGGATTGAGCAAGCTAGGTAGACCCTATCAATAGAGAACAATGAGACACCCCATGGGAAGTTGAACTAATTCAATTAGTTCGTATACTTTCACCAAGAGTCTCATTGGTGTGTGGGTTTTATGATCTCAAGTTTTTCATTTTGGTCACCATATTTTCTCACATACATTTTTGGCGCCCATCGTGGGGCTCATCCCCAAAAATAACATCATTTTGGTCACCACTCTATCACCTCCAACAAAGCTTGACTTGAGCCACCAACTCCACCAAGAACCCCAATAGAAGAAGAAGAATTCATTACAGTAGAGATATATTAATGCCCATTGTCACTCAATCTCAGAGAAACAAAGAGAAGGAATCACAACCAAAATCAAGCATGGTTCACAGACTGACCAATCCTTTTGATGAATATCTAAATATGGGATAAACAAATATCACTGAAGAACTTCTCCAAGAATGTTAAGAGAATGCATCTTTCCAAAAAATCGTAGAAAGACTTATAGAAGCAGATAAGGAAAAATATCTACTCATGCTAATTAGCAAAGGAGTCAACATTCCTAAGGATTTTGATACATAAAACTTAAGGAATACAGATGAGAGAATTTTAAGAACAAGAGAAAGAAACTATGCCTATCAAGAATAACAAAGAGAAGAAGAGGCACATGATCAAGAAAACATACGCAACCAAGATCACACCCATGAACAAGACAACACTCATGAACAAGACCATTCCCACAATCGGGACAATCTTAATGAACAAGGGGAAGCTCCCCATCTAAGGACAAATACACCTATGGCTGCTCTTACACAACAACTCCAAACACTTCAAAGATAAATGCAGGACACACAACAAGGAACCACGGTATGATATTCCTTGGATGAAATATGTCCTTATCCTTTTGATAGGAGATTGAACATGGTACCTTTTCCCCCAAATTCAGATATACCAAAGTATGAAAAATACGATGGTAAAAGTTATCCTCATGATCATGTTCGGGAATTTTGTACCATGAGCTTAGAGTTTGCTCACAACGACACATAATGAGATTATTCCCAAGAAGTTTGGGAGGGCAAACAATGGAGTGCTTGTCAAAGCTTACACCTCCCATCAGAACATTTGATGAGTTGGTAAACAAATTCATAACACAATACTGTTAGGATAACCGGTGAACAACTGAGAGAGGGGGGGTGAATCAGTTGTTAACAGATTTTAACTTTTAATCCACTTAATAACCTTTGAAAAAAAATCAAGTACCAGTAAAGCACATACATATGTCGTTAGGAATAGATACTGGTAAACAACACAACTTAACAATTAAATAGATAATCAATGCAAAACAACCATACCACATAACACCATGATTTTGTACATGGAAAACCCAGAAAGGGAAAAACCATGGTGGGATGCCTACCCATAGTCAGATGATACTTCTACAGAAAGTATGTGATACAATGAGGGGTCTACACATGCATGAAGGCACACTGTCTAAAGCGTACTGCTCATTACAAAAGAGTCTCACTAACTACAGAGAGGCTACAACCATCTCAAGATAAATGGACAACAATCCAATAGAGCTGCCAGAACTAACATCTACCATGCCTGATAACAGTCCCGGTTAAGCTCAATACTGGAGGCTTTTGACCTCTTCCTTAATCCCAATTCGATCACCTATGATCGACCAAATCTCCTTTGCATATTATATTACATTCCAAAACTGCGAACACTTCTCCTATTTCCATTCCACATAAGCCACGATCTACAATGAAATCTTACATCATTTTATACAAACCCTAAGGCCTAAACCAATTAGGTCGGCTACCTAAAAGATATTACAATGATATGTCATGTTGGCTTAAAAGAAAAACAACAATAACAAATCCATAAATCATCTCGAAACATCCTGGTAACGTGTAGAGTACACATTATCTGATGTCGGTCCATAACCTAGATAGGTACCAAACCTATTCTGGGTCCACCACGCCAAGGAGATTTCTTCAAGCAATTGAGCCATGATCAAAGAACATCTTTAGCATCCCGAAATCCATCTAGAAGTTGCACCAACACCAATTATGCATCCTGTCAAGATTCCTCAGTGAGAGCTCTGTTGGTAAAGCCTTAAACCAATGCCGATAAAGGTTTACCAAAATGTATGACAATATTTGATTACCAAGTCAATATCAATTGACCAAAACATGCTCTAGGAGCACGTACCACATGTAACCAAACATATTCCATAGATCCAAACATGTCAGAAGTGTCCAACAGATAGTTTCTTCTGCTGGTAACACTAGATCTTCTACCGATAACCAAAACCTGTCTGTCGGTAACCATCCATAACAACTAGTGTTGACATCAATGACAAAATATCAATGTAACACATAATCAGTTCATCCAATAATGCCAACAATCTCCCTCTTTGGTATTAATGGGAACACTAGATGTGAAAAATATCTAAGTACCAAAAAAATGCCAAACAAGTCTCCCCCTGTGGAAGACAACCAATAATTTCTTGAATACCAATAACTCTCCCCCTGTGAATGATATCTCTGTAAATTTCTGCATTTTTTTTACATCACTATCTCTCCCCCTTTGCCATCAATGCCAGAAATCTAACAAAAAATATCAAAGCAATAATGTAAACCTCTGAATCTCAAAGCTGACTACTCCCCCTGAGTAGTAGCACCATTCATTAGTGCCGAAATGAATAATATCTTTGACAATGCATGTCAAACTGATGACAAACTACATCAATCAAGTCTCTGTCAGAGGGGCATAAACCCCTAACCTGTCTCTCAAATACTTAAATGATTCCTTAGATAGCATTTTAGTGAATATATCTACAATCTGTTCTTTAGTGTTCACATAAAACAATTCGACTTCCTTTGCTTCTAGCTTGTCCTTTAGAAAGTTATACTTATTGATATATGCTTAGTCTTAGAGTGAAATATCGGATTCTTAGACATGTCAATAGCTGTAGAGTTATCATAGTAGATAACTACCAGTTCACTACAATTTACCCTGATATCCTTCAACATTTTCTTCATCCACGAGACCTGAGTGCAACTAGTTGTTGCTACAACATACTCAACTTCTGCAGTAGATAAAGAAATGCATGACTGTTTTTTGCTGATCCATGAAACCAGTTTCTTTCCAAGAAAGAAAGCTCCACCAGAAGTGCTCTTCCTATCATCAGTATCTCCTGCCCAATCTGAGTCAGTATATGCACATAAAGTGAAATCATCATTTTTAGAATACCATAAACCATATTCTGTTGTTCCTTGCAAATACCGGAATATCCTCTTTATTGCACATTCATGATTTTCTTTAGGATTACTTTGATATTTTGAAACAATACTTACTGCATTCATAATATCTGATCTAGTCTGACTTAGATATAATAGACCACCAATCATATACTTATACCTTGTCGGATTTACCGGTGTAGAAGTATGCTTGATAGATAATTTCTCACTTGTCACCATAGGAGTACTTACTGGTTTGGAATTATCCATACCAAACTTCTTCAACAATTCCCTCAGATACTTAGTTTGACAGATAAAAATATCTTTATCAGTTTGAGTAATCTGCAAACCTAAAAAAAATCCCAGCTCACCGATCATGGATATTTCAAATTCATTCTTCATATTGTTATCAAATTCCATGCACAATTTATCTTTGTTAGGTCCCGGAGACAACTGAGAGGGGGGGGGGGGGGTGGTGGTGAATCAATTGTCTAATAAATTCAAACCAAAAACCACTTAACCAACTTAATGCTTAATACCGACAAACCAGTTAAGTATGCTGGTAGATAGTGTTAACAGTAAATTGCTATACCGGTAAAGATTAATACATGAAACATAAATACAAAGTCATCCACAACACATAACACTAATATTTGTAAGTGGAAACCCTGTAAGGGGAAAAACCTCAGTGGGAAACCTTACCCACAATCAGATGATACTACTACAGATAGTAAGTGTACATAAATGGGGTCTGCACATGCAAAAAGGCCAATAGCCTAGAGCTCACTGCTCAATCACAAAATGAGAGTCACACTGACTACAGTTGGATGGTTAAATCCAATAAGAATGTACTGCGCAAAAATAACATCTTCATATGCTGGATTCAGTACCGGTGTAATGCTGATATGCTTCTACAAAAACCTAGCTTCACCTTCAAAATATGTCTTCGTGTATACCTCTGCTTAATCTCGCATATACCTTCACACAATTCTTTTTCGCATTCCACATTCAATCTTACAAATAAGATCTTACATTTATACCATAACCTAAGACCAATTATAGTAGGTTGGCTGTACAAGATATTACAATAAAAACATTTTACAATCAATATAATATCTGATGCAATAACCGATTAAACATGTCGGCTTAATGCATTTGCAACAATAATAAATCATCTTCATAGCGTGCCATGCTGATCTGGAAAAGATAAACCTACCGGTGTAACCCTAGGTAACCCTGGACCTATTTGCCGGTAAAAGCAAATATGCAAATATGAATATACCAATGATTAATTCTTCAAAACAAAGTGTCCACGCGATGTCTTCGACATTACCAGGTGTCTTCCACATCATTCCAAGTGCCGGTGATCATTATATCCTGTCGATGAACTATATACCAGTAACTATGCAATAGTTACTTGCTTGCCAGTGAATGCTGTTGGATCTCCAAAGTGCTAGTGTTTTAGTAGGTGTTGACATCAATGACAAAACCATACCAAACTACCAACAATCTCCCCCTTTGGCATTGATGGCAACACAAGATGGAAAAACCATTAAAGTGCCAAAACAGAAATGCCAAATACCAAAAAACCAACAATCTCTCTAAACAACAATCTCTCCCTTTGGGAGCAACATGTGTTATCCAAAGTTTTTCAATACCAATCTCTCTTAAAAGATAATGTGTTTTTCCATAGATATCTCTCCCCTTTGACATCAAATGCCAAAGTTATAATAAAACCAAGTTCATATACAAAATACCAATCAATTCAATATACCAACTACTCCCCCTGAGAAGTAGCTTCCTCATCAAAGACCGGAGTAAAAGATTTGTCTTTCAATTCTATCGGTTGATGACAAACATCAACTGTCTAAGTTTCTACCAGTGGTGGTATTACTCCAAGCTGATCTCTGAGATATTCAAAAGTCTCCTTAGGCAAAGGTTTTGTAAAAATATCTGTGAGCTGTTTTTTAGTATTCACATAAACCAGTTTTATCTCTTTTTCTTCAACTTTTTCCCTTAGAAAATTCAGTTTGATAGAAACATGTTTTGTTTTAGAATGTAATACCGGATTCTTAGATATATCAATTGCTGCAATGTTATCACAATATATAGTGATAGGTTCCTTGCATTTTACCTTTATGTCTTTCAACATTTGTTTAAGCCATAGTACCTGTGTACAGTTAGTTGCTGCTGCAACATATTTTGATTTTGTTGTTGATAAAGATGTACAACTCTATTTTTAACTCAACCAAGAAACTAATCTCTTTCCAAGAAAGAATGCTCCGCCGGTGGTTCTTTTTTTATCATCCACATCTCCTGCCCAATTTGCATCTGTGTATGCACATAGATCAAAATTTTCATCTCTAGGATACCAAAATCCAAGATTTGCAGTGCCTTGTAAGTAGCGGAAAATCCTTTTTACTGCTGATTCATGATTTTCCCTAGGATTACTTTGAAATCTAGAAACAATACATACTGCATTCATAATATCAGGTCTAGTTTGTGTCAAATACAGTAAACCTCTTATCATAGATTTGTATCTAGTTGGATTAACAGGTGTAGATTCATCCCTTTGAGATAATTTGTCATTTTTAGTCATAGGTGTGCTTACCAGTTTAGAGTTCTCCATTCCAAATTTCTTTAGTAACTCTTTCAGGTACTTGGATTGACTCAAAAATATACCTTTATCAGTCTTTGAAATCTGCAATCCTAAAAAGAATTTTATTTCTCCAATCATAGACATTTCAAATTCTTGCTACATTTTAATAGAAAATTCCTTACATAATCCATCTTCTCCTCCAAAGATTATATCATCAACAAATACTTCTATAATAAAGATGTCATCATTAGTTATTTTGTAATATAAATTGTTGTCTGCATTTCCTTTAGTAAAACCAATCTTTAAAAGACACTTATCCAACCTTGCATACCAAGCTCTTGGGGCTTATTTCAATCCATACAGAGCTTTTCTTAACCTACAAACCATATCATTGTCATCTGTCAAAGAAAATCCATCAGGTTGTTCAATATAGACTTCCTCTTCAAGATCTCCATTCAAGAATGCACATTTAATATCCATTTCATAAACTTTGTAGTTCTTGTGAGCTGTAAAAGCCAAGAATAATTTGACTGCCTCAATTCTAGCTACCGGTGCAAAGGTTTCATTGTAATCAACTCCTTCCTTCTGAGAATATCCCTTACACACTAGTCTGGTGAATGTTGTTGGATCTCAGAAGTGCTAGTGTTTTAGTAGGTGTTGACATCATTGACAAAACCATACCAAAATACCAACAATCTTCTCCTCCAAAAATGATATCATCAAAAAGTACTTCAATAATTAGAATTGTTAGGCCCAATATGGAAAGCTAATGTACTGAGAGGGGAGGGGTGAATCAATACTACAAATCCTTTCTTCAAAAATATCTTCACTGATATGCATAAACCAAAAGTTGCTGTAATATAAAATAAAGCTAAAATAAATAAATAACAATCATATATGATTCACTCCATAACACATATATTTTGGTTACGTAGAAACTCTTGGTTAGAGAGAAAAACTGCGGTGGGGATGGCACCCACAACTTCACTACTGTAATAATAAAGGTTGCTCGGTTAAAGCTACATGTTCAACTATTTCTGATAGCTTACCCTGTTAGGAGTATCAAGATCATTAGATCTACCTTGCTAAAGGATTTTACAACACTTATTCTAAATGTTGCACTTGGTTAAAGGATTTACAATTTATAGACTTTGTTAGAGTCTTTTACCCTATTAATGGTTTCTCTTACAACTTCAAAATATTATAATAAAATCTTTACAAATATCTACAACTTTACATCTGGAATGTTGTAGCCGATTCTATGTGCTCAAAATGAGATTACCTTGCTTATAGCATACCTTGGTAACCCATAAAGTAACTCGGTAAACCCTTGTGTTTACTCTGTACCTTGACTGTTCTCTGAAATGCTTCTCAGTGACCTCTGTGTCTCTGATAGTCACATTACTTAGTGCTTCCTTATCTGTCACATCTGTCTTGCTTCACACACATTCATCTCTTATTTTTTTTCTTATTATTTTTTATCGTCAATTCATGTTGTATAAATAGATATCTTATGTTGGTGATCAGGTTCTTTGCTTCGATCTTACAAACATGATTTATTGAATGAATAACCATACAAAATATTTCATTGGATAGATGACCTCAAAATCATACACAATCTTCAAGTGCAATTTCCAATGTGATAACGGTTCTATGTTCCTCGATCTTGTAACACGTTTCCACATGTGTGTCTAGGTTCAATGAATCTGGTAAAATGTTTCACTCGGTGTATATCAACTCGGTGTATCATTGTTGTTGCTCGGTAGACATGGAATGTTACTCAGTAGACAACTCAGTGAATACTGGGCTCTGTGACTACTTTCTTCTATAATCGACTGCACTGTGCATACCGACTGAATGTTTCAATAGAGGTAACCAACTAGAGTATATAGAATGACTTTGAATATAAAACTAATGACAACTATAATAAATAGTAACAATCTCCCCTTTTGACATTAGTTGAGATGTTTGACAATACTACTTTCAAAGTCATAACTCAAAAATCTATATACTTACAAAATTTGACTAGACAGACAGTATATATATTAGTCAACAAAATGGTATGTTTCAAATATACTCCCCTTATCAATATATTGTACAAAACTCTGATTTTGCATGCTCGGTGATCAATATTTTGTACTTGGTTCTATTTGGTGATCACTGCTCGGTATACTCCCCCTGTATACAACACTTACCTCTTTGGTACTTTGATGTTATACTCACTCCCCCTTTTTGACAAACATCAAAACTTAGTTACCATTCGATGGTAGCAACTGGTCAAAAATGGATTTATACTTTGTCTTTGCATCGGTAAGGGCGACAGAGAGGGCATCCTTGACACTGTCCATGACTGAATTCTAAGCTGTAATGTCAGCTAACAGTGAAATTAGTCCATCTAAGGTGCTTCCCTCTTGCTGAGTGGATAGGGAGGTAGCTTTGTTGATCTGCTCTTGGACGGATGAAAGATGAGGAATGAATAATGTTTGAAGTGTCATTATGTCCATCCTTATCTTGTGCTCTTCATTCCTGAGTTCCAATTGTTGAGCCATGAGCTTTTGTAGCTTTGTATAAAAATTCTGAATGGAATTTAGCTCATTGGCCAACTTATTTGAGAGATCGGTGATCTCTTTCTCAATCACTTCATTTTTATATTTGATATCTTTAATGAATAAAGAAAGTGTATAGAGTTTCTGAAATAAATAAAGAATGTACTTGAGTTGAGGGGACAACTCAGCAATAAATTTGACAAGTTTAACTTTGCCAATAGCAATAGTTTTCTGTACCTCTTCAATCATTTTAGCAGTGAGCTCCTTGTCTTTTAACTTGCATCTTTTGTCATTGTTGCTTTAGGTAGCATATCGGTTAAGAGTGCTTTCACCTTCTGAAGTACTTTATTTTTCTTTTGAATAGCCATTTGCTTCTCCTGTTCAGCTTTGGCTTTGCATAGTTCACTGAATTCAATGAGTGCTTGCCCTTTTAATTTGGATATATCAACATCGGGCAACACTATTGGTTTTGACAAATCTAATTTGAAACTATGCTTTTTCATCTTCTTTTCTTTACCTTTCATCAATCGAACTAAAACAATGGCTCGGGAGGCTTGTTGACCCTCGGTAGGTTGCTCGGTAGAGGCAACACTTTGGTCGGTTTCTTTAGCCTATGTAGTGTCCTTTGGTGTCTCTGAGCTTGGTGTCTCGGTTGTAACATTTTCAGTGCTAGATGGAGCTTGAGAGGTCTGTTCTTAAGAAAAAGCTTCTCCTGTTGTTGACTTGTGACCTTCTGTGCCTTGTTCTGTATCCTGAGGGGCCTCGATTGAAAAAGGCTGATTGATTGGAGGATAGGGCTGAACTTGTTCCAAAACTGATTCACTGGATACAAGTTGGGCATAAGCATTCCCTTCTATAATTTCTTGTTCTGGTGCCTTGGTGTCCATGATATCCTCATCAACTTGTATAGTGTCAGCAGGGTCTTGCTCGGTGATAACAGGATCTTGTTCGGTGATATCAGGATCTTGCTGAGTGACATCAACTATTTCAACTTTATCTTGCTCACCAACATTCTTTATTTGAAATATTTCTTGCCATTATTCTTTGGTCTCATTCTCTACATCCAAGTAAAGGCCATTCATCAATTTCAAGGCTCTTTGCTTGACTAGGAATTTTGTGTGGCAGTTTTTTCAGATGTTCGATGATCTCATCTACCGACATGTCTGCGAAAAGATGTACTAGACTTCTTTCTCTCATTTTTTTTCTAAGTCCATGGCATACTTCCACCTATTGTCAATATGCAAATATAATTCATTTGGAAGAGATTTAGATACTTCCAATGGGACCAATCGGAATTTCAATAGTGTGTAGATGACAACTTCTTCTATTTGTCTCTTTTCATCATCAGATCTGGATTCATATTTAACATATCTGAATGCTCCAAATCCACTATATTGCTTCAGATTAGCACAAAAATTTTCAACACTATGTACATTTACCTTTTTACTCTTGACAATCTGAAATTTGCTTGCATCTTCAGATTCAGTGTCACTAGACTCTTTAGCCAAAATGAGACTCCGAGTAGATTTCTTGTAAGTTTTTGTTACCTTTGGTGCGGCAACATTCTTTGGTTTCTTACTTGGTGATGTTGCAAATGCTCTTGTGTTAGGTCGCTTTGCTGGAGGAGTCGGTGATACTTTTGATTTATCCTGTTTCTTTCTTTTCAAAACTTTCCCTTTAGGCAATTTGATGCTCAGTGTTATAGCTACCTCTTGGGCTTCAAATTCCTCTTCAGTGATGGCTATAGTGCCCTTGACAGGTGTGGAGGAAGAACCTTCTCCAAATTTCTCCGTTAATACCTTGATCATTTTTGTTGCCTTCCTTGTAGCCTTGGGTACTACAATGCTCATTTTTACTTTTTCTTTCACTTCTTCATATGTTCCATACCTCAACTCGGTGGCATGCCTTGGTAATGTAAGAAAAGCATCTATATGTTGTTGTGTGATGTCAAAATCAATCTCATAACCCATAGGTGGCAAAGATTGAGTTCTCGGTTCTACAACATTAACATAGCAGTATTCAGTGTCCACTTTGAAACATATGTCATCCTTGTATCTCTCCACTAACTTGGGTGGAATTCTATATCTGTTATGCATCTTCTCCTGAAACTTGCTGAAATAATCATCCATAATATCATTAAAATTATCACCTAACTTCTTGATGAAGTCATTAATTTAATGGGTGATTGGTCGGTGTAGCTCCCAAACAACTTTACCGACTGATGGAAAGAATTTTTCAAAATAGAAAAACATGCATACCAGAAGTGATCCAAATTTTAGTGTATTAGCCAAATTGTTCTTCTTTGTCTTCCTTATGGTATTGAGATTCTCAAACAGGTTTTTCAACAATACCTCACATAAATCAATTTTCATTCCTTTCTTCATAATTTTATATGCTAAGTCGACTGCTACACAGGGTACACTGTTTTCCCTTGTCGATTGGAAGAAATAATAACCTATTACTCTAATGGAAAATTTTAGCTCTACATCTGTGACATTGTTCAATTTTAGTCCCCTCCAATCAGATTCTACTCTAGTTAAACTGATCAATTCCTTCTGTGATATCATTTTCTAAGCTCGGCCATGATCATAAATAGGGTAGTCGGTGATCAAATGAATGATTTCCTTGGTGATCTTAAACGGTTGCTCTTCTAGCCACATGAAGTCATCATGAACTCTGCTCAGAAAAAACTTGACCCATTGGGGTTTGAAGACACGGGGATAGGTTAGGGCTTTGGTTAATCCCTTGATTTTGATGTGTTCATATTTGCTATCCATTTTACCATCGGTACACAATTCATCATATGTGTCTTTGATCTCAACATGACCTAGTTCCTCAACTCAACACTTAGTGAAGAATCTCACATCCTCGACTAATAAAATTCTATCCGGAATGAGTGAAAATGCAATTTTATCATCCGGTTCAGATGCAATTTTGGGAGTTAAAGAGTATTTCAGTGAGGGCTTTTCAATGTTCTCAACAACAACGGGCTTCTGGATCTTAGGTGCCATTGTAGATTTCAGATAAATACTAACAAAAGATCCTTAGGGTTTGAAGACTTTCAAATGGTAGACGCTTTCTACTTAGCAAATAACAACAACTTGATATGATCGGTAAACTATCTTGATAGTGCATTTTGATTGATGTAAATACCTTTGAATTTGCTCCGGAGGAGGTTTGATCGCCTTTGATTCGCTTTGCTTTGCTTTCTTGAAAACTTGGTGAGTGAAAAATGACTGCACAATAGCTTTAAGTATTCATTGTACCTCATTGGGCTTTGTGCAGTTAGGTCAGAAAATATTAAATGCACTCGGTACCACTACTTCTTTTTATACTTTTACTAAGTAGCCAGACTTCTTGCATTTACTGACTTCACAGGCTTCCAAAATACTTTGATAAAATTTCAAATTTTCTAATGCATCTTTAATTATGCATATTTTGAATTAAGTACAAGATGAAATAGGAACTGTTAAGATTTGACCTTTGAGAGAATGCAATCCCTTCATACCTTTACCGATTAATTTGGAATAGGTGCACCTAACTCGATAGGTAAGGTGCTTTCTTCATTTGACACAATTTCCTTCTTTCTCCAAATCATCTATAATTTTTCTTTTATTTCCTCAGTGTCTCCTCTAGGTTGATCTCTGCAATCTCTAGCCAAGTGTCCAACTTTGTGACAATGAAAACATGCCATACCAGGATTCCTCCATGATCTTCGGTTGTTCATTCTAAACCTTATAAAGAAATTGGCACTTATATGTCCATATCTTCCACAACATTCACACCATATCCTTGTATTGTAATCCCATGGTACTGCAAAATACTGTCGGTAAGGATCTGTGTGAGTTCGGTAACCTCTAGTATTTGCTCGGTGTGTAGACCACATATAGTTTTTCTGCTTAAACCAACACTCCTCGGTACTATGTCCATATCTATTGCAGTTTTTACAAAACCCTTTGAATTTTGCCTTCTTATAATTGCTAGTAGACTTTTTCCTACATTGGTTAGATGTGTGACCATATTTGTTGCAATTGTGACAATAACCATTAGACCTAGTGACATTCGGTTGCTTACCTTTTCTGATTTGGCACATGTTAGCAGTGTGACCTTGTTTTCCACAGTAGTTGCAAACTGGTTTCTTTCCTTTGATATTCTTCTTATTTCCAGCTTGCTTTGATGATTCTCCTCTCTCAGTTGTATGAATTCCCTTCTCGGTGGAGTCTTTTCCTTTGTAACTGAGTCCTGCTTCTTTGTTGGGTCTTCTTGTATTCAGTTGCTCATCCAACATCTTTGATGCTTCACAACTCTTTTTCAATGTTTCTTTGGATTTCTTTTCTGTTTCAAGTTCATTGGTCAACCTTGATACTTCAAGTTTCAATGCTTGATTCTCATCATCTTTCAGATTTGCTTCATGATGTGCATAGCCCAATTGATCTGACAGATTACTTTGTATTCCAATCATCCTAGTGATTTCATCATTCTTTTTAGATACTAATGCTTCAATATGTTGTTTTTCTCTTTCTAGATCTCTTACTTTATCTTCAACTGTCCTCAATGCATCAAGATTTTCAGTCATCTGTGTGCTGAAATGTTCATGTCCTCTTTTCATTGCTTTTAGCTTATCAGTCAGTGCTTTATTCTTTTCTTTCAGTTCTCCAATCATCTCTTCAATCTCTTTAGATATACTGTTCTCAGATGATGTTTCAATTTGTTCCACTAACTCTTGAGGGTCCTGCAAATCATCAGATAATCTCCTTCTAACTTTCAATGATTTTTGCATTTGTCTTTGCATGTCTACAATCACTTGATTAGCATGATCCAACTCTTCTCGCAAATACACAATTTTTCGAGATTGTTTATAGCCTTCCATTGATAAGATCTTTTTTAGGCTATTAAACCCTTTTCCAAGATTCAAGCTCTGATACCAATTGTAGGGCCCAATATGAAAAGCTAATGTACTAAGAGGGGAGGGGTGAATCAGAACTACAAATCCTTTCTTCAAAAATATCTTCACTGATATGCATAAACCAAAAGTTGTTGTAACATAACATAAAGCTAAAACAAATAAATAACAATCATACATGATTCACTCCATAACACATATATTTTGGTTATGTAGAAACTCTTGGTTAGAGAGAAAAACTGCGGTGGGGATGGCACCCACAACTTCACTACTGCAATAATAAAGGTTGCTTGGTTAGAGCTACATGTTCAGCTATTTCTGATAGCTTACCCTATTAGGAGTATCAAGATCATTAGATCTACCTTGCTAAAGGATTTTACAACACTTATTCTAAATGTTGCACCTAGTTAAAGGCTTTACAATTTATAGACTTTGTTAGAGTCTTTTACCCTGTTAAAGGTTTCTCTTACAACTTCAAAATATTACAATAAAATCTTTACAAATATCTACAACTTTACATCTGGAATGTTATAGCCGATTCTATGTGCTCAAAATGAGATTACCTTGCTTATAGCATACCTCGGTAACCCATAAAGTAACTCGGTAAACCCTTCTGTTTACTTTGTACCTTGACTGTTCTCTGAAATGCTTCTTGGTGACCTCTGTGTCTCTGACAATCGCATTACTCAGTGCTTCCTTATCTGTCACATGTGTCTTGCTTCACACACATTCATCTCTTCTTTTTTTTCTTATTATTTTTTATCCTCAATTCATGTTGTATAAATAGATATCTTATGTCGGTGATCAGGTTCATTGCCTTGATCTTACAAACATGATTTATCGAATGAATAACCATACAAAATATTTCATTAGATAGATGACCTCAAAATCATACACAATCTTCAAGTGCAATTTCCAATGTGATAACGGTTCTATGTTCCTCGATCTTGTAACACGTTTCCACATGTGTGTCTAGGTTCAATGAATCTCGTAAAATGTTTCACTTGGTGTATATCAACTTGGTGTATAATTGTTGTTTCTCGGTAGACATGGAATGTTACTTGGTAGACAGCTTGGTGAATACTAGGCTCTGTGACTACTTTCTTCTATAATCGACTGCACTGTGCATACCGACTGAATGTTTCGGTACAGGTAACCGAGTAGAGTATATAGAATGACTTTGGATATAAAACTAATGGCAACTATAATAAATAGTAACAAGAATATCATTATTAGTGATCTTATAATATAAGTTACTATCAGCACTGCCTTTAGTAAAACCAAGCTTCAAAAGATATTTATCCAACTTTGCATAGCAAGCTCTAAGAGCCCGTTTCAATCTATATAAAGCTTTCTTCAATCTGTAAACCATATCTTTATCATCTGTAAGTGAAAATCCATCATGTTTCTCATTGTATACTTCTTCTTCAAGTTCACCATTCAAAAATGCACATTTAACATCCATTTGATAAACCTTATAGTTCTTACAAGTTGCATAGGCAAGAAATAGTCTAACAGCTTCAATTCTAGCTATAGGTGTAAATGTCTCAGCATAATCAATTCCTTCCATTTGATAATATCCTTTACAAACCATTCTAGCCTTGTTTCTTATAACTTGACCATCCTCATTCAGTTTATTCCTAAAAACCCATTTAGTTCCAATAAAATTCTTATTTTTAGGTCGGGAAACTAAAGACCAAGTCTCATTTTTCTCTATCTAATCTAATTCCTCTTCCATATCCTTTAACCAATGTTTATCCTTACAACATTCAATAACAGTTGTTGATTCAACTTGAGAAATAAGACACACCTCTTCATTTGCCAGTTTTCTTCTTGTCATAACTCCCTTGTTCCTATCTCCAATAATTTGATCTTCAGAATGATTTAATCTTACATACCTTGGTGTCTTCTGAACTTCAGGTTCACTACTCTAATCATCAGTCACAGTTGAATCTTCTGATTGTGTCAGTGTAATTGTCTTAGTTTCATGTACCGGTTGAGGTATTGTCGGTTCGGTTATGATCATTTCCACTCCCGGTTCCCTATCATATGATATAGAATGATTTTTTTACAATTCATCCACTTTCACATTGACACTTTCCACAATTTTTTGCAATCTTTTTTTGTAACATCTATATGCTTTGCTTTGAATTGAATAACCAAGAAATATCCCTTCATCACATTTAGGATCAAACTTTCCAATTGAATCATCTCTTTTGATATAACATTTACTTCCAAAATTTTTGAAATACTTAATAGTCGGTGTATGTCCAAAGCATAATTCATAAGGGGTCTTACTGGTTTCACCTTTGATGTGAACTCTATTGAATGTGTAGACTGTTGTACTCACTACTTCTCTCCAGTAGATATGAGGCAATTTGACTTCCATCATCATAGATCTTGCTGCATCCAAAATGGTTTTGTTCTTTCTTTCCACTACTCCATTTTGCTGAGGATTCCGAGGTGTAGATAACTGTCTCCTGATTCAATTTGTCTCACAATAATTGATAAATTCATGAGAAGTGAACTCACCACCATGATCTGATCTTAGACATTTGATTTTCAATCCAGTTTCTGTTTCAACCTTGGCTCTAAACATCTTGAATTTCTTAAAAGATTCAGACTTCTCTCTTAGAAAAGTCACCCACATCATCCTAGAATAGTCATCAATAATCAACATGAAATACCTATCACCTTGAAAACTTTTAGTGCTTGCTGGACCACATAAGTCAATGTGAATCAAATCAAGTACATCATTAGATTTATCATGTATGCTCTTAAAAGAACTTCTAACTTGCAATCCCAATTGGCATTCCTTACATACAGGATTATGAGGCTTCATAATCTTAGGTATATCTCTAACTGCCTTAGTTGAATTGATCTTAATAATACAATAAAAATTAACATGACACAACCTCTTATGCCATAACCAACTCTCATCAATATGAGCAATCAAACATGTCTTATTACCAGTGTTCAGGTGAAAGATATTACCTCCGGTCTAAATACCGGTTGCAATCTCAAAACCAGTCTTGTTAATGATTTTGCATTTTCTATCTTTAAACTGAAGTTGGAAACCCCTATCTACCAATTGACCAACACTCAAAAGATTATGCTTAAACCTTGTACATAATAGACATTATCAGTATTATGCTTACCATCTAGAGAAATAATACCTTTACCTCTGATCATACATGCTTTATCATCTCCAAATCTAACTTGACCGCCATTGTATTCTTGTACGGACATAAATTTCCCTATATCTCCAGTCATATGATGTGAGCATCCACTATCAATAACCCATTCATCCTTATCTTCAACTTTTGCTGCCAAGGCCTTTTCTTTATTTTTGATAGCCGATTCCGATTCATCTTCCTTTAAAGCATAGAACACCCATTCCTTTCCATTGTCCGATCCACTAGCAGAGTCTTCTGTTAGTTCATCTCCAGAGTCATCAATTACTCCTTCCTCATTCGCTATCTAGCATTGTTTACTTTTCTTGAATCTATATCTATTCTGGTTAGGCTTAAATGATTTCTTAACTCTTTCCTCAAACCTTGCATTCCTTTCAGGACATCTAGATGCAAAATGACCAATATTATGACACGAAAAACATTTAAAAGGTGTTTTTCCTTCATACTTACTTCCTGTCGGACCTTTAGGTACTCTTCTAGCAAATAGGGCTTCAAGTTGCTCAAATTCTTCATGTTCTTTCCTCATGTCTTCCAATTCTTTTGCATATAAAAATTTCCAATCACTTTTGTCGGTAGATGATGATGATGATGCATGAAAAGTAGGTTCAGACTTTACAGCTCTAGAAGATCCAAATTCTTCAAGCTCAAAAGTAGATAATTTCCCAATCAGGATGCCTCTGTTAGCTAAAGAGTTATCCATTGTTCTCAACTCATTAATTGCAGTTGCCTTCATCTTGTAAGCCGGTGGAAGGGCTCTCAAGAATTTGGAAACTATTTCATCTTCACTTTGAAATCCTCCACAACATTGAATTCCCATAGCAATCTCATTTACTCTTTCCATAAACACATCAATTCTTTCATTATCTTCCATCTTCAAGTTTTCATATCTTACCCAGTAACCATTAAGTTTAGCAATTTTGACGATAGGATCACCTTCATTTAGAGTTTGCAATTTATCCCACATGACCTTAGCCGATGATTTATCAATTAATCCCATGATCTGTTGATCAGTAAGTGCACACAAGAGGGCTTCTCTATCTTTGCAATCATTCTCAATATTCTTATCCAAGTTTGCAAGAGAAGGATTGCCAGATGTTGGATCATAAGGTGTATATCCTTTCTCAGTGATCTCCCAAATATCCTTGCCAAGATATCTAAGATGAGTCTTCATTCGAATTTTTCATATCCCATAATTTGTTCCATCAAGCTTAGGGATTTCTCTTCTGAAAATAGTTGTCGGTGGATTAGAAGTGTTAGCTGCCATAGTATCTACCTCAAATGGTTAAGATTTTGCAAAAGAGGACCAAAGCTCTGATACCGATTGTTAGGATAACCGGTGAACAACTGAGAGGGGGGGGGGGGTGAATCATTTGTTAACAGATTGTAACTTTTAATCCACTTAATAACCTTTAAACAAATCAAGTACCGGTAAAGCACATACAGATGCTGGTAGGAATAGATACCGGTAAACAACACAACTTAACAATTAAACAAATAATCAATGCAAATCAACCATACCACATAACACCATGATTTGTACATGGAAAACTCGGAAAGGAAAAAACCATGGTGGGAAGCCTAGCCACAGTCAGATGATACTTCTGCAGAAAGTATGTGATACAATGAGGGGCTTGCACATGCAAGAAGGCACATTGCCTATAGCGTACTGCTCATTACAAAAGAGTCTCATTGGCTATAGAGAGGCTACAACCATCTCAAGGTAAATGGACAACAATCCAATAGAGTGAACTGCCAAAAATAGCATCTACCATGCCTGATTACAGTCCCGGATAAGCTCAATACCAGAGGCTTTTGACCTCTTCCTTAATCCCAATTCGATCACCTATGATCGACCAAATCTCCTTCACATATGATATTGCATTCCAAGACTGTGAACACTTCTCCTATTCCCATTCTACATGTGCCACGATCTATAATGAGATCTTACATCATTTTATACAAAACCTAAGGCCTAAACCAATTAGGTCGGCCACCTAAAAGGTATTACAATAAGATCATTACACAGATCCATATTACAATGATATTCCATATCGGCTTAAAACGAAAACAATAATAACAAATCCATAAATCATCTCGAAACATCCCGGTAATGTGTAGAGTACACGTTATCTGATACCGGTCTATAACCTAGATAGGTACCAGACCTATTCTGGGTCCACCATGCCAAAGCAATGTCTTCAAGCAGTTGAGCCACGATCAAAGAACATCTTCAGCATCCTGAAATCCATCTAGAAGCTTCACCAACACCAATTATGCATCCTGTCAAGATTCTTCAATGAGAGCTCTATCGGTAAAGCCTTAAACCAATGCTGGTAAGGGATTACCAGAATGTATGATAGTATTCGATTACCAAGTCAATATTAGCTAACCAAAACATGCTCCAGGAGCACATACCACATGTAACCAAACATATTCCATAGATCCAAACATGCTAGAAGTGTCCAATAGATAGTTTCTTTTGCCGGTAACACTAGATCTTCTATCGGTAACCAACCATAACAACTAGTGTTGACATTAAAGAAAAAACATCAATGCAATACATAATCAATTCATCCAATAATGCCAACAAATACTCCTATAACATCCAACACGCAATCACTATGCTAGATGTGTGTAACACGAAACAAAAGAACAATGAAACATTCATGGTATTTTTACAACGATGGAGGCACATGGTCTCAAGATATCCATGAGATGTGCCTGAAAAGGAAAAGATGGAAATCTTCATAGACAATCTAAACAGTGAGATGAGTTATCAACTCAAACTGCAATGCATACCATCTTTTGCAAAATTGATAAAAAATAACTTATCCAAGTAGAGGAAGCTTCCATCAAGAAAGGAACGTTGAAGTTATTTAAGGAAGGTGTTAATTCGTAAAAAAAAACACCTTTAACAATCAAAACTCAGACAAGTCCAGATTTTGGAGAAGGAACAAAAACATTGTTTATTATGGGGTAATCGATGCCAACAATGTGAAGTCTAAGCAACCAGTGTTGAATTTATCAGGCAACCCACCATTCAATAATGATAAAAAAAAGTGCTAATCAAGGCACTAATACTCATCAGCGAAATACCAACCAAGGAACTTCAATGTAACAACAACAACAACCAAGGGAACAATACAAACCAAAAGGGCAACACTAATACTTTCCCGTATAGACAAATATACATGCCATTAGGACAAACCTTAGAATTAGCGTTTTGAGAGCTATTGGCAAATAAGATCATCACACTGCCAGCCACAAGCACTTTTGAACCCCAAGTCAAACCACCTTGGTGGAATGACTCATATTATTGTGATTTTCATCGAAATAAAAGGCATAACACAAATGATTGCATGAGGATGAAGAACACATTTCAAGACATGATAGACAAGGGCGACTTAACGATCGATGATCATAAAACCAATAGTGACCATGAAGCTTTCAAAAATCCTCTTCCTAATTACGACAAAGAAGGAGCGTCAACATCCAATGATGCCAAAGGAGCTCATATTAATCACATATACAAAAACACCATCAATCACATATGAACATATGGCAATCAAGTAAATGTCATAAAAATTAAAGACAAGCAAGAACATGCGTCGTTAAATGTGACCACAAGAGCGGAGAAATATGTCTTAAAAGGGAACACATCAACACTAACAAATCTCCCCAAAACTCACTATAACTCGGCCGACCAACTACGGAGAACTCCCACTCAGATATCTATTCTTGAGTTACTCAATTTTTTTCCAAAACACAAGGATATCTTGGAGAAAGCACTTATCAAAACAACTGTTCCAAATAATCTGGATATTGATTGATTCCAAGCTATGGTGTTCCATATGACCGTGTCACACAACATATCTTTTTCTGAACATCATGATTTTTCCTTGAATCATCCGCATAATACCCCACTGCATATCGAGGTCTTAGCCTATAGACATCGGGTAAAAAGAGTATTAATAGATGGAGGAGCTGGTCTCAATATATGTACTCTAAAGCTTATCCATGCATTGGGCTTCTCTGAACAGTCTATTGATCCCAAAAAGAAAATCACTATCAAAGCTTGTGATGATGAAGAGAGATCATCCAAAGGAATTGTAATACTACCCATTCAAGTAGGTCCTGTACAAAGAGACACCATGTGCCAAGTCTTGGACATAGAGTTGACATACAATATACTATTGGGTCATCCATGGATCCATGAAATACAAACGGTGCCTTCCACGTACCATCAATGTATCAAGTTCCCCTATAATGGACAAAAAAATTTAATATCTATAGATAATAACCTTTTTTAGTATTGCAATGTTATGGGGGCAGCTCAAGATAGCCTGGTTCCACACAAAAGGGAGGCCCAAGCTTCCTCGACATCCAATCATCAAGAAGAACTCAAGTCTCTATCCATAGACTTCAAGAAAAAGATGAAAATAAAGGACCAAGGCATGGGGGAGTACTCTTTTGAACCCTTATGTCTATCTAAATTACCAATGTCATCAAAATCTTATGGACAACCTTCCACATCAAGACATCAGGCAACACAACCCATCACCAAGTTTGATGGTAAATTTATCCAATTGGGCATGCTGGCTGACGAAACAGAAGATAAAGACATCCTTAGTTGGCTATACAAGGATGAAGAAGAAGTTAGAGCTGCTACCATAGAAGTGGTCGTCCCAACAAAACAGTATGGAAATGGGTTCCGGATCATGCAATGAATGGGATATAAAGGAAAAACCTTCACAATTTGCAAGAGACAAAACATGACTTGGGTATGGCCAACATATTCGGCTTGTGCAGAAGAAAACTCATCATCAAAATCCTCAATGGAGAGAAAAGAAAAAATATAAGGAAGACTCATGCCAAGAAGCAAAAAAGACAAGGAAGGAGAAAAAGTATCAAGATAATGAGAAATGACAAGAAGAGCTCACTATTCGAAAGGAGGAAGCTTCTTATAAAAAAGTACATCATGTGCAAGAACTTGATCAAACCAAGGTGGAGCCACAACCTAAAGAAATTGCTACTCACAGAAGGGAAACAATGTACGAACACATGCAAAGAGTACAAGCAAGCATCGATCCCTAATCAGAACAAGCTACTGAACTAGTGTTAATCATCAATGACGTTTTCTCACCATACAACATACCTGTCAAATACAACAAGGTAACCTGGGACAGTGATTCTGAAACCGATTCCAATGAATATGAGTGGGATAGTTGTTCTATTATTACTGAAGATATTTAGGTGGATACCATCCACGCATACACACCCATTTCTCAAGAGGGACGAGGCTCAGAATCTCGACCGCTTGAATTCGGACTGTGACATATCTATGAGGCTAGTGAGAACAAGAAATGGCAATACGAACAAGGCAATATCGAAGAAAATACCATCGAAGACCTTGAAAATTTCATAGACCTCACCAGTATCCTAAATGAATATAACGATGACTCCATCATGACACTTACAACAGCTGATCTTAACCCACCAAATGACTCCTTACCACTCCTATATCCTGATCTCATAGACTAGGAAGAACTTGAATACCATGATATACCAATATTCCCAAATGATGAATAAATTATCCAATACCTGTGCTTCGTCAACCTGGAAACGTGCTCCACCAGTGAACAAAATGATGATATTTGCAATCAGGGGAGTGCCAAGTCTCTTAGTCGCAAAAATAAAATAAACAATAGATCTAATGGTGAAAACCTGTCAATGGTCACAAAAAAGTAAAAATAAAGGACGTATCTGAAGGTGAAAACCTTTTTGAGGCACCTAAAGATGGGAGACTTGACACTCTTCATGAACATTATCAAGAAAGGTCACTAATATTGATTGAGCCAACTCAATCAATAAAGATCATCACTAAAGCAACAATCAAAACCATACATTTGGCAAAATCACTCACAGAAGAAGAAGAACTAGATTTTGTCAAATTCTTCAAGGAAAAGAAAATCAATTTTGCTTGGTCTTATGCTGACATGCTAGGGGTAGATCCGAATCTAATCATGCATCACTTATCCATCGCTCCTGGAGCTAAACCTGTCAAGCAGAAATTAAGAAAGATGAATCCACATGTGGCATTGTTGGTCAAAGAAGAAC
The DNA here is from genome assembly GCF_030272615.1 of Cryptomeria japonica. NCBI lineage: Eukaryota > Viridiplantae > Streptophyta > Pinopsida > Cupressales > Cupressaceae > Cryptomeria > Cryptomeria japonica. Next base: position 51,291,321 of record NC_081407.1, on the reverse strand, counting down.
TAAAGAAGTTATTAGATATTGGTTCATCTAACCTATAGACTATGTTGAATGGATCTCAAACATTGTACTAGTTTCCAAACTAGATAAAAGCATTAGAATATGCACATGCTTTAGGGATGTCAACAAGCATGTTCGAAGGATGACTTTCCTTTGCCAAGCATCGACACTATTGTGGATCTAACAATAGGCCATACAATGTTATCATTAATGGATGGCTTCTCTTGCTATAATAAAATCAATATAGCTCCAAAGGATCAAGATAAAACTGCATTCACCTATCCATGGGGAACGTATTGTTGGAACATCATGCCTTTTGACTTGAAAAATGCTGGTGCAACTTATCAAAGAGCCATGACAACAATCTTCCATGACATGATGCATACTTTCATGGAGGATTATGTGGATGATTTTCTAGCTAAATCATTCACCCGAGCAGAACACCTGGGCATACTAGGTAAAATCTTTCAACGGTTGGAGCAATTCAAGATCAGACTAAACCCTAAGAAGTGTTTCTTCAGGGTCACATCTGGTAAATTGTTAGAATAAATTGTATCAGAAAAGGGCATCGAAGTAGATCCAGCAAAGGTTTAGGCTATCATGGAGAGACCACCTCCTAACAACATTAGCCAACTCAGATCTTTGCAAGGACAACTGCAATCCATCAGACGATTCATAGCTCAGCTAGAAATGAAATGTCTCCTATTCACCCATCTGCTTCATAAGAATATACCTTTCAGATGGGAAGACAAGTGTGCGGAATCATTTCACCAACTCAAACAATATCTGATGAATCCGCTAGTTTTGGTAGCTCAGATAGCAGGCAAGCCACTCATTCTTTATATATCAACAATAGAAGTATCATTGGGGGCACTGCTAGCACAAGAAGATCCAACAAGCAAAGAATGGGCTATCTATTACATCAGCAAGACTTTGAACGGATATGAACTTAATTATACATTCATTGAGAAGGCTTTCTTGGTACTAGTGTTTGCTTCTCAAAATTTTTGCCACTATATGTTAGCCCACACAATCAAGTTGGTAGAAAAAATTGATCCTCTCAAGTATCTACCTAGTAAGGCAACTCTCACAAGATGATTAGCTAAATGGGTTATGATTCAAAGTGAGATTGATATTCTATACATAGAGCGACGGGCTATCAAAGGACATGTAATTGCAGATCAACTGGGAGAAGCACCATTACTAGACCAACAACCATTACAGGTAGAATTTCCAAACATGGATGTACTCACTATCATCCCCAAGCAATGGACTCTATACTTTGATTGATCCTATACACAACATGAATCGAGTGCCGACATCTTGTTTGTCACTCTAGAGGGGCACACAATTCCAAGATCTTATAGACTGATGTTTCCATACACCAACAACATTGCTGAATACGAAGCCCTGGTAATAGGAATCAAGGTAGTTGTAGAATGGAGAATCGAAAAATTGAGAGTTTATGGGGATTCTTAATTAGTTATCAATCAGATCAATGATGACTATCAGACAAAGGATGATAAGCTAATACCTTAAAAGAGAATGGTGGATGACTTCAAAAAGTACTTTGTGCACATCACCTTTGAGAAAATTCCAAGATTGGACAAGAGAGCTTCTGATGCAATGGCCACTATCGCCTCACTTCTACAAATACCAGATAAACAAAATCGTTACGAGTTCCTGGTAGAGCAATTGTTTTCCCCAGCCTATGACAATTCTGCATCCCAATTCATCTATGCCCTAACCGATTAAGATTCACCTCTATATGGGAAGATCTATGATTATCTCAAAAATAATACTCTCCCACTCGACCTATCTTGCAACCAAAAACACAATTTCATCCGCAAGTTGCCCGCTATACCTTAACTGCTGACACACTTTACCATCGAGGTCTAGATGGTACTCTACTTTGATGCCTCAATCATAACGAATCTGACTCTGCTTTACATGAGCTTCATGGAGGTATTTGCGGTACGCATTCAAGTGGTCCTACTCTCGCCAAGAAACTTCTGAGAATGGGATATACTGGTTGACAATGGAAAGAGAGTCCTATCAATTTTCCAAGAAATGTCCTAAATGTCAAATTCACAGTAACCTCATACATGCACCAACATAGGAGCTGCAACCGTTCACCACATCTTGGCCTTTCTGTCAATGGGGACTTGATCTGGTAGGAAAGATTCATCCTTCCTCTTCAAATGTGCATAAGTTCATTATCAATGCCACAAAGTATTTCACCAAGTGGATCGAAGCAGTCCCGATGACCACCGTAATTGGAAAACAGATCTCATCATTCATTCTCAACTATCTCATTTGCAGATATGGCATTCCTAGTTCCATCATCGCAAATAACAAATGTCCTTTCAAGAATCAAGATGTGCGAGAACTATGCGAGCGATTCAAAATCCAACATTGCTTCTCCACACCATACGACCCGCAGGGGAATGGCCCGATACCATAAAAAAACAATCTTGAAAATCCTCAAGAAAACAGTAAATGATGTTGACAAGGATTGGCATGTACAACTCAATCCGACACTTTGGGCCTACAGGACTAGTATCCGGACACCTACAGGGGCTACGCCATATTCATTGGTGTATGGTTTAGAAGCAATTATACCTCTTGAGATAGAAATCCCATCTCTCTGAGTATCTTTGAAGAGCCTCATACCATATGAGGACTATCGAGTAAGCAGGTTGCAGGAACCAGAGCTTCTTAATGAAAAATGACAACGTGCCTATGATCATCTCAAGGCATATCAACAACAAATGTGCAGAAGCTATAATCACAAAGTCATCCCAAGATCTTTCAAAGTCAGTGATCTCGTCCTCAAAGAAAATCTTAGAAATTTACAAGATTGAGAAAAAAAGGGGAAGTTTGAACCTAATTGGTTGGAACCCTTTGTCATCATATCAGCCTACGGATTAGGAGCATATCAGTTGTCAACTTCAGAAGGGGACGTGCTCGATGAACCAACCAACAACATCCATCTGAATAAGTTCTACACTTGAGTCTTCCAATGTACGGATCAAGTAAAAAAGAAAAAAAGAAAAAAGAAAAATAAAAAATAAAATCAGAAAATTACAAAAAAATGAAAAATGTATCAAAAAGTACAATAAAAATAAGTGGTGAAAACCTGGCAACCGACGCTATTTTTCAGAGAGAATCTCCTCTATCTATTGGTACTCACATCATATCTTTAATCCATCTGATCTAAGGCAATAGCCATCGCCGAACACTTATACAAGCAGAATTATCCCAGACATACTTAGCGTAATCATTGTCCTTGATTATCTAAACAATTATCCATATCATATCCTACCATGGCTTGGTGATCAACGCATATATCCACATCGACAAATATCCGTAATTGGGGGCAACTTTCATCTCACTTTAGCATTCAGACAACAAACAAGGATTGCAACATACTAGGGAAACCATTGTCAAAACTGCTCATCGGACTAGAAAACAGGATCATTATCCAATTGCAACTTCAACACACACAGGATGGATGATTTTTCTGAATTATGATTTGTTTATATTTGGCATTAAGTTTTGACTATTTGTATGTTGATTTATGAATCATTAGATCTCCTAGGCTACTCAAGGATGCATTGAGCTAGAGAAGCAACGAAGGAATATGATATTTTCTTTGGTTTTTTTGTCTGCGAGGCAATCATTCGTATGGTACAAATTTGTCTCGAGACATGATTGGAAACATATCATTGAAGACATTTTTCATTTTGCACATAAAAATGGGAAACTCTTGTCTATTTTATGCAAGCTACACTCAGGTCATCTTGGTTCAATTATACCTCAACATTTGTGTCATCTTGCAATATCAAACATCCATGTAAGTTTTACTCAGGTCATTATGGTTCAATTATACGAAGAATGCTTGTATTAACTTTCAACATATCAAAAGCTCAATGATAACAAAAAGAGCACAAACAAGTGACTAAACGAGAATGACAACGACATAATTAAAGTGATCATTTAGTTGCATATCATTTTAAAACTTGCATTTAGTTGCATATCATTTTAAAACTTGCATTTAGTTGCGTATCATTTTAATCTTGCATTAGTCTCATATCTCATTATCATTATCATACATCTCATTTTCAAGATACATCTCACATAATCATCATTATCATTATCATACATCTCATTTTTAAGATACATCTCACAAATCATAACATTCAGATAACATCACATCTCATTTCAAAATAAACACAACAATACATCATCACATTATCACCCATTCCATTATAAATCATGCATTCACATCATCATATAATAATCAAAATCAAAAGATCAGGAACATCATTATTATCTAAGCATCTAATCATCCTCATAGAATCATCATATCAAAATATAATGCATATTATAAATCATTCATCACCAATAACACATCACATGTGGATCAGAGAAAATCAGTGTCATTTATATATATCTCAAAAATGGTAAAAATGTACAAGGGATATCGTGTTTGTCAAAATATAATAAAAGTGATAAAAAACAACAGAGACTGGTATCTCAGGTATGACTATCTCCTGAGGCAGATGGTCTAGCAGTAGATATACCAGCTCCCAGATCTCCACTAGATGGATCACATCGGGCAGGTCCCGTAACACCTATGCTCTCTATTCTTGTATGGCTATGACCAGATTGAGTGGACACCACTGCAACATAGAGAGGAGCTCTATGATCTCGAGGGACCACCTCCGTGTATAAATGCCTATAATACTTGGCCTCCTTGGTTGAGTACTGTATCTCTCTCGGTGTGTCCTGAAATGGGGCACTGATCGAGGCTCTCTCTAAACTATCAGCAAGGGCCTCTTCTTGTACCTGGCACTCTACTGTTGTATCCTGCTTTGCCTGTAGCTACGTAATCTGTTGCTGCAGTGGTAACACCTGTGCCTGTAGCTCCTGCACCGAGACCTGTAGCGCTTTGATATGAGAATCCTGTCGATGGGTGGGCACCCTGATCTGAACGGGTACCTGTGTCATGGTCCCACCCACACCTATCCTTATCCGAGGCGTTGGTGGAGGTAGAACGTCAGATATCCTCCTCTAGGCAGGTCACCTATCATCCTTTATCCCTCCCACAAGAGATAACACTGCACCTAGCCTCCCACCTCCACCCACACCAAGAAGAGACCTCCTCTACCATCTCCACCTCTATCTTCACCTCCACCTCTATCACCACCTCTAGCTCCACCTCTAGCTCCTCCTCCTCCTCTATCTCCTCCACCTCCTCTACCTCCTCCTCCTCCACAACCTCCATCTCCTCCACCACTGCCTCCACCTCCCTCTCCTACCTCCTCTCCCTTATCCTCCTCTCTTCGTATAGCTCCCCCTCGCCTTTGTGGCTGCTCCCCATAGTCATCAAAAGTTGGCAACAACTCTGCCATATTAGATATACGTGTCATGACATGTGCCATAAAGTAGGTGGAGAACTCCTCTGTCATCCCAATATCCATGACCTCGGCCCCATAATCCCAGATTTGTCTCGCCAGGGAAATGTACTCATCAAAAACTGCTTCGCTATCTAGGATCAGTCCCCACTTTGACACATCTTGTTGTCGACGAGCATACAAACAAGCTCCCTATGGCATACCCTATTGTATACCATACTGTCGATGAACGCGACTGTGCAAGAAACATTCAATAATAAAGGGCATCCTCCCAATCAAGTACCTCGACATGTACACATTAGACATCTCTAAATGACCGTATCGATATCATCTAATGCCCTCTGCCAATGCTCTAGTTTGCCCAGCTTCCACTGGACAACTACACCTGTATACCCATAAGCATATGCCCAACCAACTGGCCTATCCCTGTTTGCAAGCGGTCTCGACATTGGTATATGCTCCCAAGCCCATACCTGTAACAATGTCACCCCGACTGATAGACTAGTATATCCCAGATATACTATCTAGTGAAGCTCTCTGTATAGATGGGCCAACATGCAAGAGTCCCATGCAAACCTATGTCCCTGTGTCATCATGTCCTCCAGAACCAATCCCCATCCAATGGCTAGTCCCTTCGACCTACGGTCGGGACACAGGAAGCCACCAATGAAACCTGCTAATACTAATGGTAGCGAAGCATAACCTAAATCCAAAGAATCCTACCACAGGATCTCGTAGCCATTAATCTCATCATCCTAAAAGATACGGCGAAGAGCTTCTGTGCCACCCTCCTCGGTCTGCTCATAAAGTAGTAAACCCAAACCACAAGAATCCACAGAATCTGATAATAGTCCTCTAGTTTAACTATCATCTCATTGGTCGCCAAATGAAAGGTGTTTGTGTCACTGTGCCACCTCTCTGCCAATGCTGTCAATAACCCATGGTTAATGATATACCGGGGCATGTCTAACAAATATGATAACCCACATCTCTCAATCACATCTATATCAGTCTGTGACAAATGTGGGATAAGTGTCTATGGCCTTAAAAATCGCTCTTGAGACTGGAGAAGGCCAAGCTTTGCCTATAAATCAACACATATCCGTCATCAGTTCTCAAATCCATCCAATCTACAAAAAACACAAATCACCTTACAAATGAGAATCAAATCAAAAATCACATCAGAAACATATTCACATCATGTCAGTTAATCAATCAGTGCATCATATCATATCCATATCGAAAATTAGATCCATATCGAAAATCAGACCCATATCAAAATCAAACCCATATCAAAATCAAGGACCCATATCAAAATCAAAGACCCATATCGAAATCAAATCCATATCGAAAATCAGAATCCATATCGAAATCAAAGACCCATCAAAATCAAATCCATATCGAAAATCAAAATCCATATCAAAAATCAAGACCCATATAAAAAATCAGACCCATATCGAAATCAAGACCCATATCGAAAATCAGACCCATATCAAAATCAAGACTCGTATCAAAATCAAACACCCATATCGAAATCAAGACTCATATCGAAATCAAGACCCATATCGAAAATTAGACCCATATTGAATTCAAGACTCAAATCAACTCAACAATCCATATCGAAAAACAATTCATATCGCAACAAGAGCCATATCAAACACAAACTCATATTGTAATCCAACATCATTTCAAAATCATACATCATCACAAAACAGGACTCCCATCGGATCATGAACACAATCAGTCCAATCAATGAACCCATATCGATATCTACACAACCTATCTAATCTGTTTGACTCACAACGCATTTTTCACAACACTTTTTTTTTTCCAACTTTGCACCCCATGCGCTAAATCAGGGCCCCAAAGCACTAAGCTGCCACATATGAGCTAAACTTTTCCATAAATGTGCTATAAAACACAATCATCGCGCTAACCTATCCTACGCGCTAACTAGCTTGCCCATTGTGCTACCCTGTTTACCCAATGCGCTATGCTATCCTACGCGCTAACTGACCTACCCATTGCGCTTCTATACATACCTTATGCGCTAAAACCACCCTACGCACTAACCTATCCCCCGACCTCGCTGCAATGTGACACTGAGACACTAAACCTACCTAGGGTTTTCTACGCATTAAATCAACAAAATTCTACCCAAAATTGAAAAATGTGACGAAAATAAATAAAATTAATCAAAAATGAAAATGAATTTTGGCCACTTACTGGTGGGCCATATGCGGCGGGTCTTCGGTATCGCCTGACATGCTCAAATTGGTGCGAAGAATATGGAATCAACATTGTCGTCAGAGCTCCAAATGTCACAATCACAAAGAGACAAGTGTGCAAATGATTTTTTAAAGTCACTTTCTACCTTTTAATAGGGTAAAATCAAGGGTTAATAAGTGGGGCATAAATTTTACTCCTACTTTTTCATTTTTAACCTCATCAACATGATTTTTTTTGGGAGATGAATCAATAATGTTCATACAACGCAGTCAATATGAACTCATATCACAATTAATTCAAAAATGCTCATCAACTTGACAACTTTTTACTAGATCCTTGATTCATCTCCTTAGGCAGCATCACAATATCGTTCATCAAATCTACATCTGGGACATCATATTGATCAGATTTTGGCAAGCATATCCAACAATTTTTCTTTGAATCAACATGTGCACACACGCCACTTCAAAAAGGGGCAACATGTAGATGTATAAATCTGACCACTTTCCTAAATAAATGTTTAATATTTATTTTAACCCCATTCCCCCTATTAATTAAATTCTATTTAATTAATTTCTTCGTTTTCATCTATTTGATTAAATAAATTACTCAATTTATTTAATTAAATTTACCTAAACCTTTTCAAGCCTTTAATTAAATAAATCACTTATTTAATTAATTCCCCTCTCCTTTTTAATTAAATTGATTCTTGCAAATAAATAAATCTAATTTATTTATAAAATCCTCCCACTTGTATTTATGCAAGTTACATCTATTTTGGTTGAAATAAAGTAATTTTATTTTAATTAAAATCATTTTCCCTCATCCACTTGCATTTTCCTACATCTCCCACTTGTCTCCTAAACCCCTTCTAGATTCTTCTAATCACTTCCAATTTAACCTAATTCATCTCCCAATTATTGTCACATTCCTAAGCAAAGAGATGTCACTTTTCAAAGCCTCCAAAGTCTTCAATAACCATTGAAGGCTTTATGTCTTCAAATGGTTAACCTCTAAAAGTCTTCCAAACTATTAAGGCTCTTACATAACCAGTTATGGTTAACTCACCTTTGACCTTTGGTTAGAGACTTTCCTCTAACTTAACAATCCTTTTGACTCAAGGGTCTCATCAAGCATTTATGGCTTTAACCTTGGTTATCCTATTAACCCTTGCACAAGAGTTTACCCCTTGGGTAAAACCTTTATCTAATGGATAACTCTAACCTAACCTTAACCCTTATCTCCTAGGGTAACCTTCATGTCTTCTTAAGAATTTAATGCTTCTTGCATCTCCTCTCAAACAACCTCTTGTTGACAATTGTCACCATTTCATTGGTGAAAATTGTAAACATGGATTGATTAACATTCAATCCTAGCCCTTGTTAAGATTATTCAATCTTAACCATCCATTGTCCAAATTTCCCTATAAATAGAGCTCTCATTCCTCATTTGTATATCATCCAAGTTTCATGCATCTATATTATAGTCTAATTTATTAAGCATTTTAACCTCTATTTGTTAAAATATCATCATAAATATTTAAAAGCATTTCATTTCCATATCATAGAATATTTATGCTAGGCTAGTATATCATGTTAGGATAATTTGTTAATATTTTACCATATCATTATCTTCATCATCGTAGTTTTAACATATCATATATGTCTTAGAATGCATTCATGCATATAGGTCAAATATCACTCGTTCTTTGAGTTGTCATTTCTAAGTCATTTGCTCAATGATCTGAGAGCAAAACATCGACTTTAGGGATCCCGTGAGATAGAGAACAATGGGACACCCCTTGGGAAATTGAACTAGTTCAATTAGTTCATATACTTACACCAAGAGTCTCATTGGTGTGTAGGTTTTCTGATCTCGAGTTATTCATTTTGGTCACCACATTTTCTCGCATACACCTAGTATAAGGTATAATAGGACTAGTATGTTGAGTGAAGTGCAACATGAGTAGATGTAGCTAATACTTCGGTAATGTTTTCTTATCTGGTTACCAAGCATCACGAGGACACAACCTCTATGTGGGAGGTTTTCATGACAACCCCGTATTTGAATGTTGGAGTTGATATTGAGCCTCACAACTCCCAAGAATCACTTACAATAAAAACACCAATCACATCTAGAGAGGAAAAGCTATGATTGCAAGCTACCCAACTTTGAGATTTGATCTAGAAAAACATTTGATATTGAAATGAATATGAATTAAACTAGATTAACTAGATTACATTGTACACTAATGAATGTTTATAAAAGCATAAAGTAAAAGGAGACCTAATTAATAATTTAATAATAAATTAGGTGATTGTCTATTTTACTCCAACATTATATACCTATTACGAAATTTTTTATTTGAAGTAAAATTATGCTAGAATGATTATTACTATTGATATTTGGCGTAACTTTCTAGTTTAATAAAATGATCATAATCATTATCTATAATGGTGTAGTCGCATATGCATATTATATATTTTATGTTAAATAAGTTCATGTGTATGTTCATGTAATTTGTTTTTCAATGTAATCTTTAAGTTTAAATGTCTATAGGTCACAGTTCATTTAATTCATTTTATTTAAAATGTTTAAAACATATTTGTACAATGTTTCATCTTGTTTGTGGCATACATTGTATATGGACTTGTTTTAAAGTCAATTTAATGTACACACACACACACACACACACACACACACATATTCATATATTTCACATCACATCTAGATATGGCTTCTAGTAGTTCACGACATTTTTCTTCTGAGCTGAGTGTGGATCTTGATCCTCAGCAGACCTCATGTAGGTTTGAGACTCTTGAGAGTACTCCTGAAAATTCAGAGAATGCTTGTACTCAAACTATTTGGAGAATGCAATCCTCTCTAGTGCAGTTACAACGAACTTTAAATAACACTCATGTGTTGGCCAATAGGGATAAATTAGAACATATTAGAGATGAGCTGATGTGTATGATTGAGCTTGCTCAATCATACAATCCATATGATGACCCTCACATTAAGCATTTTTATAGGACCTTATCTCACATTGTCTATGGCACGGTTAAATGGAAAACAATAGATAGAGATGTTTCTGCAGTGAATGTGAAATCCATGTTCCCATTTTACATGGAAATGGCTATAGTTAGAGGATATTGGGTCACTAGATGTGAGGATCCTATTGTTGCACCATTCATATATCCTAGATGATTTGCGACACATCATAGGTGGTCGCAGAAGGATCAGCTGCCACAGTATTTTTGCAAACAATTGTATATAGAATTTCATCTAGGATATGATGTTGATTACACAAACTTTCCACGACATGCTGGGCAGGGTAGGGGCAAATTTGTAGACAGTTTTAAACACCGTGATACACAATCCCCTAGTAAGAGGGTAATGGTGGGTGAGAACCTTTCATTTTTTCTGAAAGGTTTGGATTTGGTCACGGGTGGTGCTGATGATATGGAAGCTAAAGAGGCATGCATTGGCATGTATTCTAGCATTTCCAACATTGCTACTTAGGTTGATGAGATATTTACATTAGTAGCAAGATAAAAGACCCTTATAATGGCGGTTTAACTAACAACTCAAAAAAAAGAGAACATACATCACATGGATGTAAAGATTTCCTTTTTAAATAGGTAAGTAGGAGAGGAAGTCCAAGTCCAAACAACCCTAAATTTTTGAAGTGGAAGAAGTATTTCTATGCCCTTAAGTGAGCACCAAGAATATGATATGCTAAGATTGATAGATATTTTCAATATAATATACGTTTATATGTTGATAATTTGTTGTATATAAGTAACAATTCTAAAATGAAATATAAGTTCAAAATTGTTACAATGAATTACTTTAGAATTAAATATTCAGATCTCATACAATACTTTCTAACAATGGCAGTTCATAAAAAATGGAGTTTTCATTTGTAAAACAACATATGCAAAAGATATGTAGAAAAAACTCAATATGGTTGATTGTTACCAATCTCTACTCAAACTACTCATGGAGTTGTACTTTGTTGAGAGGATGATGCTGAAATAATTTATGAAACAACTTAAAAAGAATGTTGGAAGTTGAATTGTTTTTGTTCAAAAAAACCTAGATATTGCTTCTTTTGTTTCTTTTATTTTAAGGTATATAAATCATATAAATATAATTAAAGAGGATATTGAGATATTTCAATATGTAAAAAGTAAATGGGTGTTAATATTCAATAATATGTTTCTAAAATATTTGAATTTCTTGACTTTAGTGATTCTAATTGGAGATGTAGTTTGGATGACCAGAAATTTGCATCCAATAATTATTTTTCACTTCATTTAAATTTCTTTGTGAAAATAAAGAAAGAAAAGTTTGGTTGCTTTTTTATCTATAATAGTCATTTTTGCAAGTACACAAACACTATTGCTCCAAAAGTAAGTTTTAGAAAATATTGAAAAAAAATAAATTTAACCTACCATAATTCTGTCATAACATGAGTGCAATTAAATATGCCAAAAAGTCAAGAAACCTATCCAAAGACTCGAGCACATCTTATAGATATATTTTTATAGTGCCATAACATGAGTGCAATTATGTTTGCCAAGAAGCCAAGAAACCTATACAAAGAATCGAGAACATCTTACAGATATATTTACATAAGTGCTTCCAAAAATTCAATTATTAAAGATCCGAGACCATCTTTTGTGTGCACTCAACGTCAAAGAAACGTATGTTTATAAGTGATGTTGCTACACAATTGAAATTTAAACAAACAATTTTCACATGAAATATTTTAAAAAGCTACTAATAAACACTAGTTCCAATGCTTTTTTGAGTGCTTTATCTGCCAATTTGAAAGCTGTGTAATTAAAGAATGAAATACAATTTTTCAATTGTACACCAAGGAAAAATTTTAATTGTTCTTTGCTTTTCTTGGGGCTTAGTCTTTCTATAAGACAGGCATTGTGTATGTAAAACCAGGAAATTAGTAAATAGAGAAAAAGGTTTGTGATTTCAGAGCAGCAATACAGTCTTTTGTTTCAAGAATTCTGAGCAATTCAGTTTGTGCTGTCTATTATGATTTATTTTGTATATCGAATAATCAATGCTGTAATTTTTTTGGTGGTACGATTTGCTCTCAGACGACTCAAGGAACAGCGAGTGTATATTTGATCTATTTTTCTGAATTTTCAATGTTGTAAATTCTTTTTGCTGTTAGAATTTATCTTCTATTGGTTTTAGCAGTAAGAGATGAGCAAAATCTTCAGTTTAGGCATCACTCTAAAATTCAAAATCAGAAAGATATTAATGGCATTATCTATTTTTTACTTCAAGCTCAGATGACTGGATTATGGATGACCAACTACCTATTTATTCCAGTAAATTTTAACATTTCTAAGCATTCAAGAGGTACTGGAAAACAAAAGAAAGAATTTCTACTCTGTTGTCAATAATAGATTAAGATATTGAATTCGGCACCATGATATCGAGTCAAGCATTATATGCCTAGCACAGCATATCACAGGCTTTTGCCAACAACTTATTGAAAATTTCAAATTAAAGTTATTCAATTTAACATAAAAACTTTTTGGAAATATATTCGCTTACTTTTAAAATACCAAAATTTTATCACCGAAAATTCTAGCACATGATTCAAACTTATAAGAAAAAAAATTAAAAAATATTCTTATGCTTTGGCTTCTTTAAATGTTGAAGTCTGATCTTTACAAGTAAGGGTATTATAAGGGCAACCATAAGACGCTTTGAAATATGCTCTTAGATCCATTTTCAATCTAATTAAATCCTATTAAAAAAAAATGAGCATGGTAGCTTCAATGGAATTTTTAGATTTCCTAAGAATTAAGTTTGATGTGTATGATCTGGTTAATAGAGTTCAACTTCACGAACTTTACAGTGCCTTAAACGAGTTACAGAAACACAGAGACCATAGAATGCCCTCGAATTCAAGACAGGCTGCACACACAAGTCACTTGATTAAAAAAATTTCTTTTGAGGTAAAGAAGAATAGTTAGGAGAAGATATCATCATGAAAATTACGTGAGATTAAGGGTGAGATTAAAGTTAGTTTGAGACAGATCTTGTTGAGTTGCAGCGTATGTTTCCAATATATCACTGGCTTCTTCCATGATGTCAATATCAAGGTGGGATGCCTTGTGACTTCTACTAATCTGCATCATATTTAGAATTCCATTCTGGTCAAAAGCAAAAGAAAGATTATGATGGCAGTGCGTAGAAGGATGGGACAGTTTGTTACTTTTTTATTCAGCTCAGCGTTTTCCAGTTTGAGTGACTTTTCCTGCGTTAAAAGTAAAATCATTAGTCATAAAATAAAGCAACTTCAGTGCAGGTGTGATTTATAGAAGCTCTTCTTATGCATTGTATAGCAATTCCAATTTAAGATGCAAAACATATCAAAAGAAAATCAGATTAAGCTAAAATGTGATTTAGTACATGATCGATTTCAGAGATGTCAAAACCCATCCGAATCTATTAGAGGAATCCTCAAGATCAGTTGACAAAACCACCCTCTTCGTCTATTCCACGATGATACACCAAAAAAGGCTATTCGTGGAGATCATCTGGAAGGTATGTTACTAGAAACGAGAAACGAGAAACGCAACGGCAACGGCAATGTGACAAGAAATGAAAGTTTAAAAAGTTGCATATAAAAAATGGATTTTTAATATATATATATATATAATTAATTTTAAAAATAAAAATTATAAAACATATATCTCTATAAAAATTATAAACATTCTTTGATTTCATTCTTTCATTTTAAAATAATTTGTATAAAACATTTCACACAATAAGTATAATAAAATCAGGAGGACAAAAATAAATTTGTGTGATACTTAACTTGGCTTACAAAAATTGCAAATTAATGTAAACTCCAGCTTGGACTTTATTGGCATTTATAAACTAATGTAAACTCTATCTAGAAGTTGGGGAAGTTTTTATTTAAATTTTAACGGCAACTGCTAGAAAAATGAAAATCACGGGTAAAACAGCCGTAACAGAAACCCATTTCTGCCTCCCTCGCGTTTCTGGTAACTAGGTCTCGAAGTCAATGTGGCGAAGACATTACAAAAACCAGTAAAATTTGTAGAACCAGTTCCTAAATGACCCGGAACAAGAATTGCAAACTACTGAAACACATACCAAACCTACAACAGAAAAGGCTGCCCATTGAATTTCATACCTCAGATACAGTATGAGTGTTGAATCAGATCAAGACATTGGGTAGTCCTCAAATCAGCCTTGGAGAAAGACTTAGGAAATGTATGAGTTTGAATTTCATACCTCAGATAGTGTATGAGTGTTGAATCAGATCAAGACATTGGATAGTCCTCAAATCAGCCTCAGAGCAAGACTTAGGAAATGTATGAGTTTTGAATCAGATCAAGACAGAGGCTAAAAGCTCATTGAACCCTATCATGCAGGACGACGTGCTGAATGATTTCACAAGACAATCCATAACCAATCAAAATTACTAGAGAGAGTATAAATTAGAGGTCAGGGACTTGAGATGGTCAAAAATTGTCTAAGGTATGAAAAAATGGTAGAGACAATTCTAGTAAGTCACTTCTACAGATTTGCTAAACTGACTTAAGTATCAAAGAGATAGAGAAAACTCCAGAAAATCACTTTTCTTTTCCTGATTTTCCTAAACTAGACTGAGGCAGGAAAAGTGGTAGAAGGTCACAAAGCATTTTTTTGGGTCCACTAAAAAAATCAAATTTCACGTGGCAAGAGTTCCTCATGCATGGACTTTCTAAATTATAAACCATTTTAAACTGGTGAGTGCCTAGCGGTTAAATTTAGATGCAAATTTATCATCCTTCTTCACCACATTGATTCATTCATAGTAACCTCCAGCTGAATATTCATACAAAACAGTGATTCTAGGCAGACTCTCAGCAAGTTACAGGTTTAAAGGATCTGAAGGTAATTTTAGTAGATTTTTTATTTCGTAATAAAGCGCCTAGGGTTTTCCACAATCTTGATGGAAACAAAAACAGGAGAAAATAACAAACTCAGAAATCATATTGAACATCATAGAACTTTACATTGAATATTTCCTAGCAGCTCTGCGGAGCTGGGCTCTGCTGAGAGAGTGAGTAACAATTTGCATTACATCTTATATATAGCCAATATGAGGAGATTAAAATTGATGTCTTAGTCTACACGGTAGTTGTGAGGATAAGAGAGCGATAAATAACAGATAAATATCTGGATTGTCGGTAGGGAGAGACATCTAGAATGTAGTGGAAGCTGTTGCTTTAATGGCTGTGTTTGACAATTGATTTGGTGGGAGAAATTAATACTTACTAATACTCCCCTTTAATTTCTACCACAAATTCTGATTACATTCTTAGTCTCTTTCACTGATGCAGCATCTAAAATCTTTTAGATATACAGATCGAACCTAGGATATCCCATGCAGCTATTGGGACATAGTTTGTAGACTCGTGGGACTCGTCATAGACTCGTCTAGGCTTGCGAATCTGTTGGCGGGCTAAGTCGACTCACCAAGGACTCGCAATCTGAGTCCAGACGAGTACTGGCACAAGACTCACGAGTCCGATAAGAAGACTCGCGTCAGAGCGCAACACACCCAGGCAGAGTTAAAAAGTGTTTTTAAAATTTTTTTCACTCATTTGGCATTTGTATTTGCTCAAAACAGGTTTGTAGGGTTTGAAGAAGGAGAGGAAACAAGATCAAAACAGCAAAAGAGATCTAGATAAGAAAATTTCTGCTTTTGTTTTTCATTTCCATGTTTTGAAAATCAAAAAAATCTTAAAAAATAGGGGATATGCTGCCAAAAAAAATTTCTATTTCCCTTCCTAACTTTTTCCTTATATTTTTTTTAAATGATTCATTATCATTTTTTTTTGTTGATTTTCCACAAAACCCTACTGATTTTTCTATTTTTTCATGTTAAAACAGCAATAGCAAGTTCAACTCCAACACCAAGGGCAACCCCAAAGCCAAGAAGACAAAAAGACCAAAAGACCAAAAGACAAAGCATGGAAGTATGGGATACCGAGAAACAAGGGGGAGGTCACTTGCGCCGAATGTAGCAAATGGATGACTAGTGGAATCAATAGATTAAAATACCACCTTGCACAAATACCTAGACAAGGTGTCGAGATATGTGACAAAATAAATCCGGAGATTGTTAGAGAGATGAAAGCCCTTCTTGTTGAGTATGATATGCAAAAGGAAGAAAGGCAAAAACCAAAAGAAACCATAGTAGTTGTTGTTGGGCAATAAGGTGTTGTCCACCTTGCATAATAATGTGGTAATTGTAATATTTATTATGTGATGTTGCACATGGGCATGTAACATGTAGAGATTCCCTTGGAATGTTCTCGGAGCCACTTGATGAGTTGTATTATAACATTGGGATTATTATATTGTAATTATTTAATATTAAGGAAAATATTTAAAAAGGAAAAAACTTAGTACCCAATATTAAATGTGGGGTCAAGGGGTAGGTAATCAAATGGTTTTACTTTACCACTAGTTGTTTTTGTGTGAGCTTGGGTCTATAAAAGCAAGAACATGTTTAGTGGTTAAAGTTGGCTACTAGATTTGGGCTATCATTGTATTGTCCTTTGGAGGTTTGCATTTGTGAAGCATGGCATTGGATGTGAGGATTCATGCTTCGACACATGAGAATGCATTGGAGGGCTTGATGGTTCAAAGGTATTCATTGTAACTTTATATTGCTTTATGGTTGATTAATATAATGGAGTATGGATGCTTTTGGAGGCTGGGTTTTTCCCTTCTTCTTGCGTTATCTTGTGGCTTGTCTATTTTGATCTTTGCATTATGGTGATTTTGTAATCTTGTATGCATGCTTTTCTCTCATTGGTTATGTAGGAAATGGATTAAATATAAGTGGATTTAAAGCATTATTTCCTAACATTGCAATGATTCCCACATTGTCCACTTCGGGTCCCCTTGGTTACACTCGTGGAAGCCTAAATTTATGTCAACCACTTTCATCTTTTGGTGACAATGAGTATGAGGCTATTGAGACTCCTCTTAGATCAGATCCTAATTACTTTGTTCCACACAATGTTCCAGGAGCACAACCTTTACTTGAAGGTACATGATGGAAAAGAGAGAAGCATGAGCAAGCAAAGATAGCAACAACAAACTTTTGGTATTATAATAATTTACCTCTCAATACGGTGAATAATCCATATTGACAAGGTTTGGTTAATGCATTTATAGTTGCAGGTAAGGGGTTTAAGGCCCCAACAGGTAGATACTTTAGTGGGCCATTGCTAGATCAAATCGTCAAAAATACACAAGTTTTGGTTGATGATAAAAAAAGATATTGGAGGAGAAAATGATGCATCATTTTATCAGATGGATGGATAGATGGATGAAATATGAATCTCCTCAACTTCTTGGTGGCTTCAAATGGTGCAATAGTATTCCTAAAGTCTTTTGATGTCTCAAAAGAAAATAAAAATGCAGAAACTTTGTGTAATCTATTGGATGGAGTGATCTAGGAAGTTGGAGTTGAAAATGTTGTCCAAATTATCATAGGCTACGCAGCTGCATATGTAGTTGCAGGTAGAATGCTTATGGAGAGGCACCTTACAATTACATGGAGTCCTTGTGTTGCACATTGCTTGGAATTATTGTTAGAGGATATTGGGAAGATTGGATGGGTGAAAAGGGTGGTTGAAGATGCAAAATGTGTCACCAAATTCATCTACAATCATACTTGGGTCCTTGCTTTAATGAGAAAACACACAAATGGCAAGGACCTTGTGCGCCATGGAGTGACATGATTTGCTAGCCACTTCCTCACTTTGCAAAGCATTATTGGTGTCATTCCTCATCTTGAGTAAATGTTTGTGTTGGATGCTTGGTTGGAGTCTACATACTCTAAAAGAGCTAAAGCGAAGAAGATTGTAAGCATTGTTTTTTATGAAGGGTTCACCAAAAGTGGAGAGGAGTTGATTGGGGTAAGTAACAAACACACCTGTAAACTTTATGTACAAGATAATCTATTTGTTGTTTTTTTAGGGGTTAATTTTGTACCTACGTTACCCCAAGTTTCCGGGACGGGGCAACGGGGGGGACAAGGGGACGAGTTTCCGGGACGGCAAATTTTTTTGCCAAATTTGGGGACGGGGGGACAAGGAGACGAGTTTCCGGGACGGCAAATTTTTTTGCCAAATTTGGGGACGGGGGGGGACGGCAAAGGGGACGGCTATATAAAATATAGGGAAAATTTAAAATATATAGGAAAATTCTAAATGTTCATATGAAACATGGATAAAGCATGCATCTATACATTATATTCATATGAAAACATGGATATATCATGTGTATGATACTATGAAAACATTTTAGAATGCAAACATCGAACATACAACATTATCAATAGACTCAATACTCAATATGCACTCATAATTCATAATTTCAATTCATTCACATTGTCAATATGCATATCATTGCAGTTTCCCCCTATATTTTTCGACGAGGGTTTGGGGGCAGCGCCCCTTGCGCGCTCCTTGTTGCGATACAGGGCGGGGTCAAGGGGCAGTGCCCCGCGAGGCCAAAAATACTTTTATTATTTTATATAGGCGTCGGGTGTTATTTTTCTATTAGCAAAAAACCCTTCATGAGATATTTCACTCCCTCAATTACACAAAAAACATCATTAAAAAAAATGAAAATACGACTTTTTTTATTTTAATATTTTTCCCTAGCCCTAGATGTGGGGGACGTCTAGCCATCCCTGGGATGGCTGGGACGTCCCCAATCCATCCCCAGCAGTCCCCGGGACATGCGGACGTCCCCCACAGCTAGGGAAGTCGTCCCCACATTTTGGGGATGTCCCCTCAAAATTCTAACAATTTGGGGACCGGGGGGGGGACGGCCAAGTCCCCGAAACGTCCCCGGGACTGGGACGGGGGTTTTCAAGTAGGGGACGCATCCTCGGGTTTCCTAGTTTTGTACTAATTTGAAATTTGTTTTCATTTTTTTAGGTGACAAAACCTTTAGTAAGGGTTCTTCGTAAGGTGGATGGAGAGGGTCTATCAATGGGTTTCATTTATGAGGCCATAGATAGGGCCAAAGATGCCATTTCACATTACTATGACGAAAATACAAGAAAATGTGAAATCCTTTGGTGCATCATTGATTGTAGGTGGACAAACAACCTCCACCAACCGATACATACCTTTGCCTACTTCTTGAACCCAAAATTCTACTTCTTTAATTCTTTTAGGGCTTATGAGGAGGTCATGGTAGGTGTTGTTGCATGCATTGATAAGATGGCACCTGATCTTGAGTTGAGAGACAAGGTTCTTGATGTAGGGGCATCCTCAGTTATTGGCAATCTTGCATCAACCAAAAATATTTCCTTTCTGTTTTGCTTTCTGTTTTGTAGTTTCAGCATTTCATTCTGCATTTTCTAGCATTGGCCCATCGGATCTTGAGGACTTGATCATCTACCTTATTCCCAAACCGCGGAGCATTTGGATCATTTTCTGGCAAGTTATCGATTCCGCTTTTCAAGATAGTTTTCTGGCACCGGAACCAGTTGGACCTATTTGCTTTGGTGATCTATCGGATCCCTTTCGTAGCTTGCGAAGCCCTGAACGTTGATTCCGATGTTCCTTGGCATGTGGCCGACCTTCCCTTTGATCCACACTTCATCCTTTAGATTTTTCAAAGGAATTTCTTTGGCGGAGGCTGACCTGGTTGTTTTTACACGTTAGGTCTTGTTTTTCGGCATTTGATCCTTTTTTGGGACGACCGGATCCCTTGGATCGTATAAATCATTGTAATTAAGAATTAGAATTCAGATCGAAGGTGGTAGACAAAACATAGAAGCTAGATCTTCATATTTGAGGTCCCAGTTGTGACCTGTTTTGTAATTGAGCATGTTTTACTAGGCCAGTGAGCCAGTTTCCGTAACGTAGATGTTACCAGTTGATTGTAATCAGTTTTCATGATATAATACATTCTGTTCTGCATTGCCTCCATCATATCCTTGTGTTTCCGTTGTGTTTACCCTTGTTGACCGGCCCAGATTGATCTCTTTGCGGTCCCTCCTAACCGGTGACTGCACCAATGGTATCAGAGCGAGCTTTCGTTTCGAAGATTGTATTGTCCTGAGAAATTTTGTTGTAGGGTGGCGGACTGTGGATCCGACCTACAATTGTAGAGGGCTGGTGTGAAGATGGTGCGAAGAGGAAATAGGAATGGTGGAGCACGTGGGAATGCAGACCCTATTGTGATGGAAATATTACAAGGAGTTATAGCCCGATTGGAAGCCGTTGAGACAGCACAAAGAAGAGGCTGACATATTGAAGATGTGAGTGAAGATGAAGGAGAAGAAGGCCCAACAGAATAAGTAAACCCACCGATGATTGATCCAAATGAAGAGAGGTTTCTGAGGGTTTTGAGTAGGGCAAATACTGAACCTTATTTTACCCCACCAGAATATGATGGAAAGTTGGACTCAGATGCATTAATGGATTGGATCTCGGAGATGGAGAAATATTTTGATTTTGAGAACACTACAGAGGAAAGGAAGATGAACTATGCATGTACGCGGTTGAAAGGTCATGCATCCCTTTGGTGGGAGCATTTGCAGGTTGATAGACAAAGAAGAGGTAAAGAGAAGATCAAAACATGGCATCGGATGGTTGCTAAGTTAAAATCAAAATTTATGTCAGTTGATTATCAAGTGAATTTGTTCCAGAAGTTGCAGAATTTGAAACAGAAGGAATCTACTGTGAAGGAGTACACCAAACCATTCTACAAGTTGAATATCAGATCCGGACATGTTGATGAGGTTGAACAAGTTGTTAAATATTTGAATGGATTGCGGATGTCTATACAAGATAAACTCAGTTTGATCAAATTGCAGTGTTGAAGAGGCTGTTTACCCTCTCGGGTGAATAACTTAAAGCACACAGATAAAACATGTAATGCAGAATAATAATGCCATAGATATCAGATGTTATTCCATTCATCATTGTTTCTCCCTTCATAAGTTACATTCGGAAGTATATAAAGATACCGAGGGGGTGCGAGTGCCAACCGTCGCACCGCAACTGCCACCCCTCGGTTGCCAACTAACCAAGACGATTACAACTTAATTAACTAGTTTTATTTCCGTGTACAATATTGCCGCCAACATCATCCCCCCCAAAAGAAAAGAAGTCATCTCCGGATGACTTAATACAAAATAGAAATGACATTAAACAGAACTGTTGATGCCAGTCGAGCCCGAAACTTATACACTTGCTGCATCCTTGCCTGAACATCCTTTTCTGCTACCATCCGATGCTCTAGTGTGGATTTCACCATTAGTGCTTCCTTTGACATCACAACCCTCCTATGCCTAAACCAAACTTGTCTGCAAAATATGCTTTTCAGTCTCAACCTCTACCAACTGCTACTCAAATGATACTGTCTCCCTAGCCAATTTGTCCTCGATAGCTACCCGCGCTGCCCTCTTGGCATCCAACTCTTGGGTACGCTGGGCTATGTCTCATGCTAGTATTGCCTCCAACCTGGTGGTCAACTCCTCCCGAGCCCTCTCTGCATCCACCAAGGCAACCTCACGTCCAGCTGAGACATACTCCAAGTTCCTCAAGCATACCATTCCTACCTGGGGGTGGCCACAACCCTTTGGCACAAAGGCTAGGAGACACCTCAAATCCTCCATCACACTCCCCAAAGGCTGCTAACTGAACTGAATAACTCTCTACTGTCATACAATTGTGCGGACTTGCAATGCCTTGCCTCAAACTCTGTGTTCTCGCAACCTCCAAATCCGTCTCCCTCTACGGCTTATGGCTTCCCTGCCAATGCTTAGCTGCAGGCTTCTTTCTCACAGTACGGACAACCACAACACTTACCATGACATATCCAATGCCCTCCGTCGAACTCCAACAAGTGTACTGTAGCTCAAAATAAACTGGGGTTTGGGGGCAACGCCCCCAGCGGGGTTGAGGGGCAGCACCCTCGCGGGGTCTGGGGCAATGCCCCAACGGGGTCGAGGGGTAGCGCCCCTCGCAGGGTCTGGGGCAGCGCACATCATTTATGTGATATTTTAAGGTGTCCAAACCCTTCTTCTCCATGGCGCACATCATTTCTGTGATATTTTAAGGTGTCAAAACCCTTCTTCTCCACTCTAATATTTTAAGCATCCTGGCTCCATATGTCATCGAATGATTTTTCAATCTAGTCGTCGTCGTTTTTTTTTTTCACTGTAATGTCCTCGATGGCACCCCAGCCACCTTCCCGTGCGGTCAACACCCCTCCACCGTTCGGCTGTGTTTGTTTGTGCGTTGTTGTGCTCGTCTCTCCTTTTTTTTTTTTTTCTTCATTCATTTTTTTTTTGGCGTGGTGCGGGGTTTCCTTCTCCTTTTTCCTTGTGTGGGCTGCAAGGTGCGGGGTTTTGTTTTAAGTGCTGCGTGCGGGTGTCCACCGCACGGTGGCATCCACCACCACTACGGTGGCCCCACGACGACTTCTTCTTTCTTTTTTCTTTTTTTTGCAGTCGTACGGACCCGTACGGCCATACGGTTTTTTTTTTTAATATATAATCTAATTCGGCTCGGGTCCCATGCCACTGGGATCGCCCTTTATCCTTCTCAGTTTTCCTTGTCCGAGAGTCTCCTGCTATGGTCTTGTGCCTCTTGAGTCACCTGCCCGGCCTCTCCAGTCCCCTTCCATCCACTCGGGTCCCCCTCCGGGCTCTCGGGTGTCCGTTTGGCCTCTCGAGTCCCCTGCACGCTTCGTGTGGTAGGGTTTCAATTTGGGCCCGTTGGTGAATGATAGAAATTTCTACCGGAGAAGAGAACCTGATGGCTACCAAAGTGAAAATTTTGGAAAAGATGATAGAAGACAAGATAATAGAGTGTTTAGAGGAACTTGATATAAGTGTGGAGGAGAAGGACATCGTGCTTTCGAATGTAAGAAGACAGAGAACACTGGGAGGATAGCATTGGTAGAAGAAACCGCCACCGGATCAGCTAATAAACTGGAAGATGGAGAATTGTTGATGATGAGGAGAGCTTTGTGTCATACCGGAGGAGATGAGGAGCCTTTGAAGAGGAGGAATTTTTTCAAGACCAGATGTAAGGTATCCGGTAAGTGCTGTAAAGTTGTTATTGATAGTGGTAGTTCAGATAACCTTATTTCAAAAGAAATAGTGAAGAGTTGAATTTGGAAAGATTGAAACACCCTAAGCCTTATCAGATAGCATGGATTCGAGATGATCATAAGCTATTAGTAAGTGAGAAATGTTTGGTGAAATTAAAAATTGGGAATTATCATGATGAAGTCTTGTGTGATATTATGCCTATGGATATTTGTCACCTTTTGTTGGGTAGACCTTGGCAGTTTGATAGACAAGCAATACATAATGGGAAAAAGAAAATATACACTATTGTGGCCAATGGGATGAAGCAAACCTTGTTGCCCTTGGAGGAGCCTTTGAAGAGTGAAGTCTGTACGAATGCTAGAATCTGTTTGGTAGATGGAAGGAAATTCCTGAATAGGATGAGACATGAGAATGTGTGTTTTGCCTTAGTTCCTAAGAGGATTGAGAATCTAGAGCATGAAGAAGAACAACTGGAAGAGATAAAAGAGTTGTTGACAGAGTATGAAGACATTATTTCAGATAATGTGCTTGATGGGTTACCACTTGTGAAAAGTATCAGTCATTGCATAGACCTGATTCTCGGAGCTAGTTTGCCTAACAAAGCTGCACACCAGATGACACCGACAGAGAATGAAGAGTTAAATAGACAAGTGCAGGAGCTGTTGAAGAAAGGTTTGATTAGAGAAAGTTTGAGTCCTTGTGCAATACCAACAGTATTAGCACCTAAGAAGAATGGAGAATGGAGGATGTGTATCGATTCCAAAGCAATAAATAAGATATCAATGAAATACCGGTTTCCTTTGCCTAGGATGGATGAAATAATGGACTGTTTGAGTGGAGCCAAATACTTCACAAAGATAGAATTGAAGTGTGGATATCATCAGATTAGGATCAGAGAAGGAGATGAGTGGAAGTCAACATTCAAGACAAATGAAGGACTGTATGAATGGTTGGTGATGCCTTTTGGGTTAGCTACTGCACCGAGTACTTTCATGAGCCTAATGAATGAGGTACTGAAGAAATTCTTGGATAAGTTTGTTATTGTATATTTGGATGACATTCTAATTTTCAATAAGACAAAAGAGGAGCATTTGTTGCATTTAAGACAAGTTTTGCAGAGGTTGAGAGAAGAAAAGTTGCTGATAAATCTTAAGAAGTGTACTTTCATGAAGGAAGAATTAGTCTATTTGGGATTTGTGATATCTGAGGATGGTTTGAAGATGGACCCTGAGAAAGTAAAAGCAATTGTTGAATGGCCTACACCGAAACACATTGGAGAGGTAAGATCATTTCACGGATTGGCTAGTTTCTATCGGAAGTTTATCATAAATTTCAGTTTTGTTTGTAGTCCTATGACTGAGACAATGAGGGTAGATAGGAAGGAATTCAAGTGGACCACAAGAGCAAACAAAATTTTTGAATTGCTGAAGCAGAAAGTGACTGAGCAGCTTGTGTTAGCTTTATCGGATTTCAAAAAAGTGTTTCAAGTGGATTGTGATGCAAGTGGAACAACAATAGGAGCTGTATTGAGTCAAGAAGGGAGAGCAGTAGCTTATTTCAGTGAGAAGTTGAATGATGCCCGAAGGAGATATTCAATGTATGATCAAGAATTTTACACCATAGTTCAAGCCTTGAAGAAGTGGAGACATTACTTGTTGCCTAAGGACTTTGTGTTGTATACTGATCATCAAGCCTTGCAGTATTTGAACAGTCAGAGTAATTTGAATCAAAGACATATGAGACGGGTAGAATTTTTGCAAAGTTACACCTTTGTGTTGAAGCATAGAAATGGGAAATCTAACAAAGTTGCTTATGCATTGAGTAGAAGAAGGAATTTGTTAACAAAGATGAGAGTGATAGTATTAGGATTTGAGGAGTTGAAGACCTTGTATGATGATTACCTGGATTTTAAAGAACCTTGGAGAGCATGTAGAGAACCGGTTATGGTAGACAGAAGCAAGTGGTTGGATTACTTCATTCAGGATGGGATGTTATTCAGAGGAGTTCAGTTGTGCATACTTAAGAGTTCTATGAGGCAGAATCTGATAAAGGAGAAGCATAGTGGAGGATTAGTCGGACACTTTGGTGTTGATAAAACAATAGCATTGATGAGTGAGCATTACTTTTGGCCCCAGATTCATAAGGATGTTAGGAAACATGTGCAAAGTTGTAGAGTTTGTCAAGTTGCAAAAGGTAGTAGTCAGAATGTGGGATTGTATAAACCTTTGACAGTACCAGAGAGACCTTCGGAGGATATAAGCATGGATTTAATACTAGGATTGCCTAAGACATAGAGAGGGAATGATTCTATATTTGTGGTAGTGGATAGATTCTCGAAGATGGCTCATTTCATACCTTGTAAGAAGACATCAGATGCAATGCATCTAGCTTACCTATTTTTGAAGGAAGTGGTGAGATTGCATGGACTGCCTAAGAGCATAGTTTCAAACATAGATACCAAGTTTATTGGTTATTTTTGGAGAACACTTTGGAAGAGACGAAGAGAGATTTGAAGTTCAATTCTACTTTTCACCCACAGACTGATGGACAGACAGAAATAGTTAACATGAGCTTGGGAAATTTGTTAAGATGCTTAGTTGGAGACAAAACCGAAAGTTGGGATTTGATTCTTGCACAAGCAGCGTTTGCGTACAATAATTCAGTAATCAGGAGTACTGGAAGGACACCTTTTGAGATAGTTACCGGAGCACACCCTAGAGGTATATCAGAATTAAGAGATATCAACAGTGAAGATCAGAGAAGTTCAGAAGTAGAAGACATCGCAGACCACATGACAACCTTGCATATTCAAGTTAAGCAACATTTGGAGGACATGAACAAGTATAAGGAGAAAGCATATGAGAAGAGGAGACATAAGGAATTTGAAGTTGGCGATGAAGTGACGATGTATCTGAGAAAAGAAAGATTCCAAGTTGGAACTTATAACAAGTTCCAGATGAGGAAGTTTGGACCTTGCAAGGTTTTGAGAAAGTTCAGTTCCGGAAATGCATATGAAGTGGAGTTACTGGATAGTCTGAGCATTTCACCTATATTCAACACTTCAAATCTACATCAATATCATGAACCAGAATTCAGTGAGGACAATATTGAAGATTTGGAGAAACAGTTGCCCTGGAAGGAATCGGATCAGATTGAAGACATTTTGGACAGTAGGATTGGGCGTAGTACCCAGAGTAGTCAGTATAAGAAGTATCTTGTGAAGTGGAAAGGTAGACCAGTTGAAGATTCATCTTGGATTTCTCAGGCAGAGGTAGATCGCCTTGGTTTTCCTCTGACCCCAACAAAGTGAGAGACTCACTTTTTCACCAAACCCGAATGTCTGATGCAGGAGCATCCTCGGTTGTTGGCAATCTTGCACAAACAAAAAATATTTCCTTTCTGTTTTGCAGTTTCAGCATTTCATTTTGTATTTTCTGACATTCGCCCACTGGATCTTGAGGACTTGGATTTTGCTTGAGGACTTGATCATCTACCTTATTCACAAACCGCAGAGCATTTGGATCATTTTTTGCCAAGTTATTGATTCTAGTTTCTGAGATAGTTTTCCGGCACCAGAACCAGTTGGACCTATTTGCTTTGGTGATCTATCGGATCCCTTCCGTAGCTTGTGGAGCCCTGAACGTTGATTCTGATGTTCTTTGGCATGTGGCCGACCTTCCGTTTGATCCACACTTCATCCTTTGGGTTTTCCTAAGGAATTTCTTTGGCGGAGACCGACTTGGTTGTTTCTACACATTAGGTCTTGTTCTTCGGTATTTGATCCCTTTTTGGGCCGACCGGATCCCTTGGTGAAGCAAAAATTGGTGAGGAGGGACCTCAAAGAGATCAATCCAGACCGGTCAGCAAGAGTAAACACAAAGATATGATGGAGGCAATGCAGAACAAATTGATTTATTGCATGAAATTCGATTACATCCAACCAGTAACAACTGGGTTACAATATACCGGCTCACAGGTCTCGTAGAATAGGTCACAACCGGGACCTTGAATCTTATAATCTATCTTCTACACGCAGTCTAGCTACGTGATTCTCTGATTGATTCTCATCAATTACATTCTAATGTGTAATTATAAATATATATATATATATCGATCCAAAGGATCTAGTTGGGCCAAAAAGGATCAAAACCCGAAGTACAAGACCTAACGTGCAAAAATAAACAAGGTCTGCCTCCACCAAGAGATTCCACCGGAAAAATCCGAAGGATGAAATGTAGATCACGAGAAACGGTCGGTCACACGCCAAGGAACATTGGAATCAACGCCCAAGGCTCCACAAGCTTTGGAATAGGTTATGGTAGATCACTAGAATAGGTCTCAGGCAACCGGTAACAAAGAAACAATCGGTAACAAGAAACTGTCATGGAAACCGATAGCGATATCTTGCCGGAAAATGATCCAAAAGCGAGGCGGTTTGGAATCAAGAAAGATGATCAAGTCTTCAAGAAGGATCCAACTCCATAGGATCCGACAACCAAAATTGGGACACACAGAAAGGAAAATGTTTTTGGTTGATGCAAGATTGTTGTGAACCGAGGATGCTTCTCCATCACTTGGATCGTATAAATCATTGTAATTAAGCATTAGAATTTAGATCGAAGGTGGTAGACAAGACATAGAAGCTAGATATTAAGATTTGAGGTCCCAATGTTGACCTGTTCTATAATTGAGCATGTTTTAGTAGGCCAGTGAGCCGGTTTTTGTAACCCAGATGTTATCGGTTGATTATAATCAGATTTCATGATATAATACATTTTGTTCTACATTTTCTCCATCATATCCTTGTGTTTTCATTGTGTTTACTCTTGATGACTGGTCCGGATTGATTTCTTTGAGGTCCCTCCTAACTGGTGACTTCACCAGTTCTTGATTAGCTGGAGGTGAGATTTGACATTCGCTATATCTTTATTTATAAATTTGGAAATGTTCATTGTTGAGTTTGACTATTTATTTATGAATTTGGAAATGTTCATTGTTCAAGATCTACAAGAGTGTAGAGGGGAGACACTTCTCTTCCCAACAAGCAATTGATAGAAGAGGAAAATAACAACCAGGTAAAAAATTTAGCTCAATACAATAAGAAAAAAACTCAAAACTTGTTTGTTACATTTTTTTCTCAATTCTAATATTTTAAATTGTTTTTTTGTAGATTTATGGTGCAAGAATTATGGTGTTGGCATGCCTAATATTCAAAAGATATGTTGAATATCCAAGCAACTGAGAGGGGGAGTGAATCAGTTGATTATTTAAATTAATCTTTTATTTTCACATCCAGACCAACCCATAGAATTAACTGAGACAGATATAGCATGAAAACACAAATATACAACAGATCACACAATGAACATCAGATATGACATGGAAAACCCAAGGGAAAAACCACAGAGAATGTTAGTTCTCAATATAAAACACTGGTTAAGGTGATTTTTACAAAGGGTGGCTCACTGTCCAGAAAAAGGCTCACACCCGAAGAAAGAGAGAAAGAAAGAAAGAATCCACCACTGAAACACAATTTGCAAAACCGGATTGCTTCCCGTGTCTCAATACCAACACACTCTCACATATCACCAACAGTTAGATCTTTCCTTTCCAATCTCGCATATCTTCAATAATAATGTCACACTTTTTCCATACTAACTTATCCAGATCATTCTCATATATATACTGTCTCCGCGAAGCATAATCTTCCAAGTCAGCCAAGACAAAGATCTAAAATAGGTCAACACTAAACATTCTGGTGGTGGGAAGGAATGAGAAGTAGACCATACCACAATACACATCATCGATCAAATCAACATGTTACAATCATTACGAATTTCGGACCCAAAACATGACATGCTATGCCAAAGCCGCTACACATCCTCGAATTCTGGACCCAAACATCATTGTTCAAAACACAAAAAATAAGAATGGAACCAAGATACACATGAATACCATCGATCAACACTATATCTAATAACCAGAAATATCTCGATCATCAACAACACATCAACACATCTTCCAAAGCATCAAAGATTCTGGGAACACATATTCTGGATCACCAACACCAAGAACATCAATGACAAACATTATGTTGACATCAATGACAACCATTCATAATCAACAACATATCCGCAACAAGATAGCCATCCATATTTTGTCCCAACTATGTAGTGCTTCTGGGTGTGAACAGAATTGGAGTTTATTTGAGAGCATTCACACAAAGAAGAGAAGTAGGTTGACACAAAATCGCCTCAATGATCTTGTCTTCGTTCGGTACAACCTTTGCCTTTGCACTAGAAAGGTGGATGGTGTTTCACATGAGGCCATTGACTTGGATGAAATTTATCCATATGGTGATTGGACCATCAATGAACAAAATGATGGTGATAATGTCTTCCTTACCGAGGAGGATCTTGCAGAAAAAGAGAGTAGCTCAAGGAGTAGAAGCAGCAAGATTGGATGAAATGGAGGATGAAGATGAGGACTTTGATTTTGAAGAAGAATCATCTCACCATTTAGATACCTCAACACCTATCGTTGCTAGTACTATCTCAAGGCCTAAAAAATTGAGCAATATTAGGAGAGCAAAGAGGAAGATGTAGTCTTCTCTGTAGTTTGTTGTTTTTCACATTTGAATATATCATTTATGTAATTTTGTAAACATTTATAAACTTATGTTGTTATAAATTTTGAACTTTCAAACTATGAGTATGAATGGTGAAATTTCAAATATTGAGTGTTTGGAGATCATATGACATGTATAATGTTTCAATTATGGCTCTTATGTTCTCTAAATGCACTAATTTCTTTTTGTTTTTTTGTAAAACTACAATTTTTTTTGCCGAGATTGAGTCCAATTTTGGGGTTGTCGAGTTCGAGTCCTCAAACTTTGTGTTGGGATGCTCGTACCACAAGCTCTAATCCTCTTAATGACCAGTCCATTATCAGTTCGGGTGTGAGACATATATTTCCTCCGCACCTCCCATAAAGTCACATTGTGGGTGCTCAGAGATCCTAGCAAGCTCTATTAGCCTCAAACACGCTTACACAAATCCAGAATGTTGCGGCATTCAAGCATATTTCTTTAATCCATTAACAACTTAACTTTGGCTTTGCCCAACTTCAGAAACATATCTTCCTCTGATCTTCTAATCTCTCTTATCAATTCCTCCAGCGATCATAACTTGGCAATTCTCTCCTCAAAATTCTATGGCCTTCATAAATCATTCACAAATTCAAAACACCGATAAAAAATACTACACTCTTTTGACCTTTTACGGCTTCATTGACTTGGCCATTCCTCAATCATACCAAGCCAGATCTACAGTTGATCCGCAAACCTCTGTACCAGATCTAATTAGCGGGTCCCCTAGTCTAGTATGTTATTCAACACCGGCATCCTTTTTTCCTACGATTTCCTCAACCAATAGCAACATAAGCTTTGACTAGTAGCTGTGGTTCTCTGCATACTCTACAGCTCTTAACAATAGCCTCAACAATACTTCCTTCACGGTGTAACTTCTCCCTCGGACGATGACTGGATGCTTGGTTTCAGCAAACAACGACAACTTTATCACTTCGAATCTATCAAGCAAGAGAAGGTTCGAAAAAGTCCGAAGACAAAGAAAGAGACAAAAGAAGACTGCACTCATTAATCAAGGAATTAGAGAATGTCGTAGCATTCATGATAGTTGTGATTAAGGGGAGTGTTGGAGATTATATTCCCAACTACCCTACCTCTATATTCAGCTCTATATGCTGAGCATTTAAAACAAAAAGTTCTCACCGTCAATCTAGATGCTTCTCTCACCCACATCCAGTTCATGTTCTTTGCATGTGTTTTTACTGTGTTGTATTCTAGACAGTTTTAAAACCTCTATAAAAGAGGCATTATGTAATGGATTTGAGTATCAGGTAATTGACTGATCAAGTGATCATGAAGAGATTATGAGAATGCTGTAGCACTCAAGCAGATGTAATGTTTATAATTAGTTTGATTAATGAAAAATGTGCTATAGCACAGAGAAAATATTTGATGAATAATTTGGGTGTCTGATATCTTTAGTAATTCTGCATATTGTGTTGTGTTTGGTCTTTCCATCTCCATCCACCACCATCAAATTTGAGGTTGAGTTTTTAAGTTTTTAAAAGCAGTAAACAATAGCCTGGGAAAATCCAGTGCCACCGTCTAGGGTTTGTTGCAGCGAATACGTCCATATTTTTGTGACATTTGCAGTTTTTTCGTAAGATTTATAGCAAATTTTAACAGCTTTTTTTGTCATCCAACTTAATATCCGAAATGGAATATTTATGCAAATTCTAACTCGATTTAATTTATATTAATAATTTTCCATTATCCTCACAAATCAGATTGTCGACTAGATTAGGATTAGATTTGTAGTTGATTCGCAGCATTGATGGCAATGCACGCAATCTAAATGAATTTGTATGATAAGTTGCAGTATCGCACCTTTATGAATAATCCACAGACACAGCAGTCCCACACAAACACACAAAACAGTTCTGGAGTAGATAATTCTGGACAAACGCACAACCAAGAGGGAGTAAGCAGTTTCTTAATCCAGTTATAGAATCAGAACAATAGTGGCTCGAGTCAGAGGAACGATAAGAGAAATGTAGAATGTTCTTATTGTAACAAATTTGGACATTATGCAAACAACCAAAATAAAGTGCAAATGTGACTGATGAAAAGGTAGCTGAAGATGATTAGTTGAAAGCCTTCATTATGTACAACATTGGTGAGTAAGACATTGCTGAAGTTTTGTATTTGGACAGCACTTGCAACAACCTCACGAGTGAAAATTTATTTGTCTTTAATGATGAAAATGTCAAGTGTAAAATTAAAATGAGGAACAATGAAATAGTTCCAAATGTGAAAAAAGTGTTTGTTAAGATCCACACTGTTGTAACCATTTCACACATCGCCCCATTAAAATGGGGACCCCCTTTTTTTGCTTCTGTTTTGCCTGTTCTTCTCTTTGCTTTTAGGGTTTTGAGTGAGTGAGTGAGTTGTCTGGACTAGGGTTAAGCCTTAGGGGTTTCTTTTGGATATTTTCAAGCCGAGTCTAGTCAAATTTTGAAGGTTATTACGCATCCTCCCGAAGATTGCGATTTTTTGAAATAAGATGAGCCTGTCAGGAAGTCAGATATGTCTTAGGTTAGGTCCAGTCAGGGTTTTTTGAGGGAAAATTCAAATTGTGTCTAAGTGTTAGCATTTTGAAGATGGAATTGTATATTCTTGCCTAGGTAAGTTTTGATCAAATTTTGGAGGCGAGATGGTGCCTGAAACAGAGAAATCGCTCCTGTCCTTCACTGGAGGCTTAGGGCGAATTTCATTCTAAGTGCAATTTCTTGTTTGCGAAGGCTTGCTAACTGGTTCCCGGCCTTAAAGATGACCTAATTATGCCTTGCGAAATGATTGAAGATCTAAATTGTGGATATTTTAGCTTAGAAAGGTGAAATCGCTCCTGTCCCTCTCCCAGGGACCAAGGCGAAAATGTTTTTTAGTGCATTTTGGTCTCTGACTTTTTAATTTATTTTGTGCAGGGTCTCCAGGGGAGCTAATTGGACGTGACTTGACGGTTTCAAGGATTTTGAAGGTTTAAAAATGATGAAATTTGAAGGTTTAGGAAGAATTCGGCCTTGTCCTTCCCTGAAGGACCAGGGCGATTTTCTTTACACATACCTTTTTGGACCTTTTTCGGACTTGAACTCTTGTTCATAACTTGTAACAGGATGATATCTTCCCAAGCAAAGAGATTTCGAGATGAAAAGCGAAAAGATTTGGCCTAGAGGGCAAAATTCGCTCCTGTCCCTCACTGAAGGACCGGAGCTTGAGTTTCAAAATTGCATTTTCCTTGCAAGATTAAAGTGATTTTACGATTTAAAGAGGCCAAGGGAAGTATGTCCTGTCCGTTGAATATAATTTGAGTGGGTCACAAAGGAGGGAATCAACCCAAAAGGCAACAATCGCTCCTGTACCTCACCAAAGAACCAGGGCGATTTTCTAACAAGGCAAATCTCTTGAAAAGGTAAGGCAAGTTTCGTATTTGAAATGAATGAAAGAGGGCGTAATTGGTCCATTGAAGATAATTTCGAAGGATAGCAAAGCACAGATAAGTTCATAATTGCAAAATCACTCCTGTCCCTCTCCAGGGGACCAAGGCGAAAGATCTAAACGACTACCTCTTCTCTCCAAATTGGGACGAACCTTGGCCAAGGCACAAGTTTGGAATGATACTTGAAGTGCTTCGGGGTGAAATGGAGTTGCAAGGACCACAAACTTCGATGACAATTGGCTAAAGCGCTCCTGTCCCTCTCCAAGGGACCAGGGCGAAAACCCCACATATGCCTATTTGCCTAACATTTTGAAATGCTATTTTTTTTGTTTTCAAGACTCAAGAGCGAGTGGGGAATGATGTTTTATGCTTTGAAGGCAATTGGAGGTTGATGTGATTAAGAGTTTGTACCATGAACTAGAAGGCGCTCCTGTCCCTCTCCAAGGGACCAGGGTGATTATTATAAAATCAACAAATTTTCCTCAGAATCACGCCAAGGCAAGGTGGTGCAAGATGAGATATACCTTTAAAAAAAAAATGGTGAACAAGGAATTGCTTCCAAAATTGACAATCCTAGGCTCAAATGCAAAAATCGCTTCTGTCCTTCACCAAGGGACCAGGGCGAAACTATCCTAAGGCATGTTCCTTCTAAAAGCCAAGATTAA
Organism: Cryptomeria japonica; assembly: GCF_030272615.1. Lineage (NCBI taxonomy): Eukaryota > Viridiplantae > Streptophyta > Pinopsida > Cupressales > Cupressaceae > Cryptomeria > Cryptomeria japonica. The sequence continues at coordinate 51,256,766 of NC_081407.1, read as the reverse complement.
ACTCAAGACTCCTATAAAAAATGCCATTTTGGATGCTTAGGATGAAGTTTTGAACGTGGAAACAAAAGATGCAAGGCTTAAAGTACAAGAGCGCTCCTGTCCCTCACCAAAGGACCAGAGCGAAGTTATCAAAATTCATTATTTTTTGCCTTATTTTAGCAAATCGCACTAGATGCCAAGTTCGCTAAAAAACTTCTAAATATTTTAAAATTTTTTTTAATTAAATTGGCATTTAATGAAAAGCGCATAGCATTTAATAATTAATTTTAAGCCTTGGAAAATCGTTTTTTTTTAATTAATTGAGGCATTTGAAATTAATTATTATTTAATTAAAATTAAAAGATAGAGCGCTCGAGATATCATTTTCATTGCTTAATTAAGTCGGCCTCCTCTTTTTATTAATTTTTTGTTTATTTTGGCCTATTTTCACCCAGTCGGCCTATGGGAAAATGAAGTGGTGAACGCCTATATAATAGGGGTGTGTTGAGCGATTTTAATCAATCATTCATTCATTGTCTCAAGTGCAATTTGGAGAAGCAAGGAGGAAGTGCGAAATCTGGTCTAGTTGGAGCGAACTTTGTTGGAGGCTAGTGGTGGTGGAATTGATGTTTGTGAAGACTAAAGGAGGCGCATTTTGCCAAAGGGAGTCTTGATCTACATTTTGCCTAGCAAATTCACCTTATTTTTGCATCATTTTTTTTAGAATTAATTCAAAGTGGAGGTATGGCATGATCACCTTTGTCCCAATGTTGGAATTTTGAATTTTGAACTTCAAGTTTTTTTTTAAATTGCATAGTTAATTAGGAAATGATAACTCAAAGATTTATCATGAAGTTTCCTAATTAAAAGCTTAAATCTTCCTTTCTAATCTATATTCCTACGTTGAAAAATATATTGCTCATTATGAAATGTTGTGAAGGTGTCAGGATGGCGATCCCAAAGGCAGGAGCATCCACTAGTCGTCCAGCTCTCATGAAGGAAGATCAGAGGAATGAAGAATTGGAGACCAAGATCGTGTCAAAGTGGAGCAACATTGGAGATACCAACTTGGGAAACTTCAGTGTGAAGAAGTTTCGAGAGGTCCCTTACATTGGAAAACCATCACCTGTCGCAAAGAGAATAATTGAAAGCGGCATCATCAAGGCAGCCGGTTTCCCTCCAGCAGTCCAGTGCCATGAGCTGATGATCGAGTGTGCCTGCCATTACGACCCACAATCAAAATCAATCATGTCTAAGGAAGGGAACACTTTGGCTTACCTTTCAGAAGAGGCTATAAGTGAGGCTCTCCATCTTCCAGAACATAAAGATATGATTTACAAAAGCTTAGAAGGAGCTAGGTCCATGTATGAAGATGATCCAGACACTTGCTTGAGCATCATCAATAAGAATTGGTTACTCAAAAGTCGTCCTCGCCTGAGCAAGATTCACAACACACCACATAGGATCGACTTCCAGGAGGAGTACAGAGATTTGATAACTTTGCTCAATCGAGTTACAGGGGCTCCTCAAGCTTTCTATTTTGAGAAGTGGATGTTCTACTTCATCCAAGTGATAGTTCAAGGAAAAGGAACAATTCATTGGGCTAGAATTATTAGCCATTGCTTGGACGTGCAACTGAGAATAAAGGCTACCAAATCATTCCACATGAGCTCGTACATCATATATGCCTTGATTAGGAGTTTCGAATATGCAGGACTACCTCACAGAGGAGTGATCAGAAGAGGGCTCGAGGAAGTCAGAGTTTGTGAATCTTATGTTCATTTGCATCACCCACCAGGAAGTGACTACAAGATAGTCAATGATACCTTCACAATGAACATCACTAGGATATTGCAGGGCGGGATTCACAATCGGTTATCTCAAGATGCACAAGAGCTTGTAAAGAGGAATGGTGCTTGGTTCATCCAATTCCAAAAGTTTACATATATTAGAGTTCATGGGTGTCCTTCACCTCCCTATATGTTGCCAAGATATCCAAAAGACAGGATAGTGCTACTTGAGGTGTCTAGGCAGTTGGCGGCTTATGTGAAGGCATTCAGACACAGGCATGGAAATGGAGTCCCTGTGCCTATCATACTAGGGAATTCAGTTGAGGTATGTCCTAATGCTCTAGCCTTGGATGATGCAGAAAGGGAGTTAGCCTTGTATTCATTTTCATTCTTTGCTTTGAGGGAGAATTTTGATCCTTATGGGTATATAGAAGAGACAGTTGGTAGAAAGTACAAGCATGAATGTCAGGTAGAGGACTTTTGGATGAATCTCTCAAGTGATCTAGAAGTAAAAAGAAAGATGCATTCCAGATTGCCTTTAGATTTCATCAGGAAATGCAAAGTTTACAGAGTGGCTGATCAAGCTTAGGACAATGGCAGATATCTCCAATCATCTTATGACTGAGAAGACAAAGGAGTGAAGATAGATTGGAACGAGCCTAAGGCTTTTGACTTAAAAGCTTTGATGGCTCCAGTTTTGTCATATACTTGCAAATGGGTAGATATACAACATCAAAAGTTGAGAGATCAGAACGTACCAATAACTTTTACTTTGGAGGAAAAGCCAGGAGAAGGAGGAGCAAGCGTAAGTGAAGGCAATCCTCATCCTAGAAGTGCAAGTGAAGGCAATCCTCATCCCAGAAGCGCAAGTGAAGGCAATCCTCATCCTAGAGGCGCAAAGACGAAAGAAAGAGCATTGGAAAGGGAACAAGGTTCTAGAAGAGAGGTTGTTGTAGATGATGTGGCACCTTAATTATCATTGGTCTATGTTTCCTAGATTTTTGTGCCAATTAAATATTTGGCTATGCATTTAATATTGTTCAATAAAAGGGGAACTTTTTCTAATAAACCCTAATTAGGGTTTAGGTGTCAGAATCTCAGCCGTTGATCTTCTTTTGATCTGGGCCGTTCATTGTAATTGAGGATGCTATATATACCCTCACTCATTTTCATTTTGTAATTAGAGATTAAGAGGAGAAATAGATATTAGAGTCAGATAGTTAGAAGTTATTTTGTAGCAAGATTGAGCATTGAAGAGAGAATTTCAAGCAATTGTTGTCTATTTTGGCTTTGAGATCAATAAAATATTGAAGTTATGGTGTTTTATTGCAATTCTTGTGGCTACTTTCATGGTTGCTTACTTTCTTGAATCATTCTTGGTTGAAGTAGTATTTAAATTTGAAGGACTAAGTGTTGAGCTTGATCTTTGGTGAGATTCACGTTCCAAACCACTAGCTTCTTGCTGATTGTAAGGACGCCTTGTGTGGTCAACTAGAGATATTTGGATTGCTTAAACCTTCAATCATTATTGAACTATTGATATGTACCTTCATGGTAGTGTCTATGATTCTTGATGAATTGAAAAATCATTAGTCACTTTAGAAGATCGCATCAATTTCAGTAGAGTTGTTATTCTTTGGCAATACTGAAATTGGTAGAATCTTACCAAGTCTAGCCTACATTGAATCATTCTTAGGATTAGATTAGAATTCATCTCTTGCAAACCCTACCTTTTGATCCTTTTGAGAACTTGTTAGTTTTAGGAAATTCTGTTCCTACAATTCGGAAACGTAAGGCCCCTTGATGAAACAGCATTCACAACGACCACTGGTGCTTATCCACACGTAGAGACCCTACATCAAAGAACCTTGGAGTCATCCTGATTGATCCTTTTTGCGACATCTTCAGCAATCAGAGGTTTTATTCAAGAGAGGATAAGGTACCTTTGGGTATTTTATTTTGTGTTTGATTGTGTACAAAATACACGTCAACACACACCAAGAAAAGTGACAAGCAGATAGAGAATTCGTATTTTGTCCCTAGCATACCTTCTTAGTGTTGGACAACTAGTCCAAAGAGGTGATAAGGTGCTAATGAAAAAAGGAGAATGTATCATCTTGACAAAAATGGGAGCAAAAAAATATTGCAACAATGTCAATGACAAAAACTCAAATGTTTTCTTTAAGGATACAAACATTTTTTATCGCCTCGACGTATAGCTATAGCTCCTAGTTATGGAAAATGTACAAACTTTGGGATCTAACGAATGGACATTTAAGCTGTTTTGATTTGATTATTTCATCCAATAAGGGTATGGTTAGAGGTTTGCCAACCATCGTAGAGCCTAGTTGTAGACGTGAATCTTGAAATTAGGAAAGAAACATAGACAACCCTTTCAATTGGGCAACTTTAGAAGGGCAAAAGCACGGTTGGAGCTGGTGTAAAGACAAATTGTGTGGCTCTATGGAAACCCTCTCAATAGGGAAGAGTAGAAGAGTCAGTATGTTATGACATTTAAAGATGGCTGCAACCGTAAGATATGAGTCTATTTTACGAAGCATAAGTTCAAAGTGTTTAAGGCCCGGACTAAGAAGGAGAGTGGACATTTCATTAAGGTCCTAAGGTCAGATAGAGGGGTATAGTATACTTCCAATCAATTTCTAAATTTTTGCAAGTATCATGACATCAGGGCAGAGTTGACAACTATTTATAATCTGTAGGAAATTGGAGTAGCTGAGAGGAAGAATATGACTATTGTGGAGATAGCAAGAAGTATGTTGAAAGACAAGGGACTCCCAAATGAATTTTGGGTTGAGGCCATTGCAACAATAATATATTGAATAAATAGAAGTCTCACAAATGCTATTCGTGACAAAATTCCATAAGAGGGATGGATAAAATACAGGTGGATGGTAGAGCACTCGAGAGTATTCAGGTATGTGGCATATGCATTTGTGCTAAAAATAAAAGTTTGATAACAAGGGTGAGAAGTGCATCTTCATGGGCTATGGTTTAGATTCCAAGGCATATAGGTTACATAACCTAGTCACCAAGCAAACAGTGATTAGCAAGGATGTTGAGTTCACAGAAAATGAGTTCTTTAGGTATCTCAAATAGAGAACCCATTGATGACAAAGAAGAAGTACATGAAGAAAGACAAGGTGGTCCTATAGTAGGTATGGATCCCAATGATCAAATCCAAAGAGCTCGAAATTATTATACGCTATAAAATAATTAGCTCTAAAGAGCTCTAGACATAAACAAATAACCAAATAGATAGTTGTAGGCCTCAATTATTATTATGTCCTTAATCTAGGAGTAAACATAGAGTTATGAGTTGATAGAAATATAATATTCAAAACTTTGGAGGAAGCTTTGAGGAGTTTGGTAGACACATTTTGGACATTCATAGATCATATTGTGGCCTTTAGAAGTTTGGAACCAGCGGATGCTGTGCGGACGAAGGTTTCAGACGGTAGAGTCGGGTGGTTTTTCATGTGCTGCATACGTTGCATGTGGTCTTTTTCAGGGAGTAGCAAGGGGCTTCTAACAACTTGGTGGTCACCGATGCTACAATGCCTGATGGATTCTCTTCGAAGCTTCATGCATAGACGAATGAGTCTTTCTATGTGGGGTCGAGCTCAAAGATTAATAAAGTTAATGGATGTTTTCCGCAAAGCCAAGATCGCCCAGTTTTGGTCATTTCTCCAGAGGCTGTGATGGAAGATGTGGAGTACTGGTTCAAACATGCTCTGATCTGCAAATTTCTTGGTACTCAAATCTCTATGTCGGCCCTTGAAGCCTGGATACGACGTTCATGGCAGGTGGATGGAGATATGGACATAATGTTGGCAAGAAACAACTACTTGGTATTCTTTTCTTGCATGTCTGATCATGATCGAGTTTTTGAGGGGGGCCCTTAATTTTTATAATCGTGTGGGGTTGTTTGTGAAACCTTGGCATTTGGAGTTTAACTCTGCAGAGGCTCTTCCATCTAGGGTTCCTGTCTGGATTCGCCTACCCAGACTTCCTTTAGAGTTTTGGAGAGAAGACATTTTGCGCCAGATAACTGCCTTACTTGGGAAGCCTACTGCGATCGCACACTAGTCCCTGGACAAAAAGGTTATTTCTTATGCTCGTATTTGTGTTGAAATTGATTTGAATAACCCACTGCCGAATTCCTTGGAAATTTGCCTTGGTTCTTCTTCTTGGATTCAGCAGTTAGATTATGAGTCCTTAGCTTTTCACTGTTGAGTTTGCCATGAGTATGGACATTTGCAGCGGCAATGCCCTAGGGTTTTTAAGGGGAATAGTGGTAGTTCCGATGGGTTTGGCTCTTCCTCAGGCCTCAAGATGGACAACACATGCAAGGGGAAAGCCCCGACTGATGATGTAGGTAAGGAGAAAGTCAAGATGGATAATGCTAGTAAAGGGCAAGCCCCGATCAATGCACCAGCCCCTGATAATGATGGCTTGACTCCTGTTCACGGCCGACCTAAGAAAAGAGGACAGAAGAGACCCTTTTTAGATCGTGTTGACGTGTCCAAAGTCGCATCGCTGCAAACTCCATCTGGCCAACGTAGAATAGAATGTACTTGCTGAGTATCCTATCCTCTCTTGAGATAAGGAAATCCCTAATGCTGGTTTTGTTGATCAAAGGGGATGACCTCAAGGTTTCGATTGTCAAGTCTTGACGGCAGGATTGCATAGCGGTTTGATGTGTTTTGCTGGGAACACAAAGGGGACTTACGGTGATATAGATAATTACTGGATGAGTTCCCTAAAACTTTGGCAGTCTCGTTATCGATTGGTTCCAGTTAGATGATTCTATTTCAGCAGGACTGTGGATTTTCTTCTTAGTAAAAAAAGGGGAAAAAGGGGATAGGGAAAGAGAGGTACAAAAAGTCTAAATTATTTAACTAAGATAGCATATTAAGAAAATAGATAGACACCTCCAAATAACTAGATTAAACACTATCAGCCATTTAAACACAATACTTGTATGAATCTAGTGCGATCTTCAAGGAAAATAGAGTTTTCATGCTATTAAACACATGTTCAAAACTTTAACATTCATTCAATAATTGTTCAATAACCGAACTAAGTATATGGATGGTTCAGATTAACCATGCAAAATGAATGACAGTCAGTCAATCCCAAATGGTATGAACAACGAGGATTCAATCAGATGTTTATCTAGAAAATACTATAGAAATGAAAGAAACATAACATAATGATTCAAATTGGTGAAGAAGGAGACCATGCACTCACAATGAAAATGGAACAATCATAATTTTTGCATTAAATCCTGTAAATTTTGCCAGAGATTCAGCAACAATCCATGAACTTCTTACAAAAGAGGGAAAACCAGTCCCCTTTAAATAGGCTTCAAAAATAGATGAATGGCCAAGATCCAATCTAAACAAGTGGCCCAGATTCACCCTTACAAAAGGTACGCATACCCATAAATGGAGGGTAAATATCAGCAACTACCCCAAAGGGAGCAATAACTACCTAAAACAGTAATTAAAACTTTATCCAAAATAATTCAAAAAGTGCAAATACACAAAGTTTTAAGCTTACAGTTGACTTGGAAGTCAAATATGACCCTTTGGCCAAAAAGTGCACTTTACAAATTCTTAAAAGGAAAAAATGCATTCTAAGAAAGGACTTTTTCTTTTCCAGTTTCATATCCTTTTACTAAAAATTGATCCTCTCCATGCAAATATTCTTGCCAAAGGTCTCGACCTGCTGCACGTTCTTCACGAACATACTTATGGAACCTAATGCACAATTGGAATAGCAAACCGAACTGAGGCATAGGGGGATGATGAATTTTATACTGCATGCTCTCCAGATAATGATCTATGTGTTTCAAACCATCCTACGAGCTGGACCGATTAGCCTCAAAACTCAAGATATCAAAATGTAATTTACTAGCAAAATCTAGGTCCTCTGTAGAGTAGGCGATCTTATCTATTTTTAATCTATCTTCCCAGTCTGGATGGATTATGGGATCGGACAGACTATTTTGCCAACCCAAAACCATGGATCAGAGGATTATTCCACCAAGGTCCTTTGTGTTCTTCAGAATTTCCTCGCATGTCTCTTGCTCTTTGTTCATGGTGGCCTTCGTGTCATTCTTCATGCTAATGGTCCAGTACCATTCTTTAAAAATGTTGATGTCATGGGGGTCGAAGATGTCGGACAATGTAGGAATCTACGGATGGGTCTAGAAAAGAGCCGTCATGAGGGGGAGAGTTGTAGTAACGGCTTCATGAGTTATGAGGCATTCCCGCTTCATCTCATACAGTTTGACCAAAACGGTTTCTCGGTGGTGGGCCATTTTCTTTACATCCTTAATGATTAGCTCCCCCCTTTTCTTAAGACTTCGAATCCATTCTCTAACAGCTTTGGCAATTTCCTGAATTTGTTAGTTGATCTGGGACCCGACGGTATTCATAGAGTCGCATTTGCTGCACACTCAGCCTTGAATACTTGCGTCGTCGGACCTCATAGTCATCAGAGCAGTTCTTCCAATAATCTTACACTGATTCTTTTTCTCTGTATTGCCTACCATAGGCTCTATTTGCCAGATTGTCATGATCAAAACACTTCCTTGAAAATGCTCTTGTAGGTTGTAGGAGGCCAATTCTGCAAAGAATTCCTCTGCTTGGGATAGGTTCTTTAGATGGACATCCAAGTTACCTATAATCATAGGGAATGTGAATCGAGACTGCTTCCTGTCCTTGAGTAAGCTGCTCGCCAGACGTGACTACCTTGCGACTTCCAGGAGAACTATCTTGTCGGTTGGGTTATCGCGGAAGTCGGAAAGGAGCACCCTCAAAGCCAGCTATCCAAATGTAGAACCTTGGAAACTGGATGAACCAGGCCTCATACCTCTATACCAGAATAGTAGCTTGCTTTGAGAGCCTTATGTGTAGTCCTCCCTGCATCAGCCTGACCAGATGCATTGTGAAGGCGTCATTGACGCGCTCATACTGACCAACTGCATAGGTCGGGCTATTCTTTTCCCTTTGAGCTATGTCCTGATAGTGTAGTTGTGGGTAACAATCGTATACCTTCACCTGATCAGGCCCATTCCCGATTTCACCCTTCATGATTAAACCTAGCAGTGGCTGGTTCTTGGCGAACATGTAGACTAAATAGGATGTCATAGTAAAGTACTTATTCGCCTCAAGTTCAATCAGTTGGGTGTGGATATTGTCGCTTATAATCTGGGCCCAGTCAAACTTGGATTTCTCAGCGAAGACCTGTTCTGTGAAGTAGAACATCCATTCTTCAAAGTAATTGGATTGGGGAAGTCCCATAATCTTCCTGAGCAGTGTGACCATGTCCCCATATCCATTGTGAAAGTCGCTTCTACGGGTCTTTTTCCTAATCCTGACGCTTGGAGGTCTTCTCTCCTTGTACCACTCTTCATTTATCAGTGTTCTGCATCTGGTGGGGTTCATATCATACACCCCTTGCGCTTCATCTATAGTTGTTGCTATGGGGCTGTTCGGAAAGGGAATGTCAAATGCGTCACCAACGGCTTCAGGAGTAAAGTTAGCAAGAACCATGTCCTCGAGGAGCACCAATCTGGAGCTTGGTTGGTAGTGCTGGGCAGCCTCTACTTAGCTCATAGTTTTGCACTGCCAAGGGAAATCCTGCTGCCTGGGCAATGCCACTTTCCATCATCTGCCTAGGCGTGCCATAGGCATTAGGGGAGAAAACTCGGTTTCTGAAATCTTGAATATCAATATGGCCCAAGTTAGTATCACCGACATTCTCCCAAATACTCTGAACTTTTGATTCCCTCAATCCCCCTCTTTGATATTGATACTTCATCTTTTTGACTCTGCGAGGGATATCTGATTTGGATGTTCGTGATGTCTCAGCTGCAGCAAGTGTCTTTGATGATTCTAATGCCGAGTTAGGCATTTATCCTGCACAGTCGGACGCAGATTATGAGGCAATATAAAGGAAGTAAAGCAGGTTAGATAAAGGATATGACAACATACAAGGATCAATTTGAAAACCGAACTTAATGAACAGCATGACACTTTAGCTAAAAGCTTAATTGATTTAAACATGGGTATTTATGAAGCTTTTCGATTGCGAATTTGTACTTAGGCATTTTACGATCAACTTTCAACATGGACGATGCTTTAAAATTTTCCTAAGTCTGAAAATGCATTTTCTAGCTGATTCTTAGGAACAGACTCTGATTTCAATTGCTCCTGACATCTTATACACAGGAAAAGAGGCGTTTTTAAGATAATCAATTTAATTCACTTTTGCATATATTTTGAATGATTTCAAGAGAGGCGAAGCACACTTACTTTGCGAAAATGAATGGCGTGAATCTGCACAACTTGCCTTGCAAGAATGATTTCCTTTGGATTTGAAAAATGATGCCTCTTATGCCCTGTGCTTTGCGAAGACAAACTCACAATTTGTAAATTTGGAATGGGAGAATTCTTGTAATTTCAAATTTCAATGGTTAACTCCCATTCGTGATTTTCGCACCTAAGCCTTGGAGGAAAAAATGGAGTTTTTAGAAACTCAGAATTAGCAATTCTTTTACCTTAATGATTTTGCCTCCTGCGTGGTAAAAATGAATGGGGGAGTTGCAATACTTTGAAAACCCTATCTTGCGTTTTACCCAATGGCGATTTTCAAAGGATGGGGCTTCTGCAAATTTTCAATCCTTAACATCTACGCCTAATCTGGTGAATTTTAGAGAGTCAGAGGGTTTTGTTAACTCTGGCGAAAATCGCGATCTCCTTGAAATTTCTGCTATCTTACCTTTGACCTGAAACGCAGTCTTAAAAGTGTTGAGATTTTCCTAGATTACTATTTTCGGGGTTCCAAGGCATTTCAAAAGCTTTCATTTTTACGCACTTTACCTTCAAAGTGCGAACTTCGGCAAATGGGTTGCTTTTGCCAACTTCGGACTTTTAGTGGCATTTGCAAACTTTTAAACCTTCTTGCAACTATTCCTAATAACGCGATCTTCGGCATTTGGGGTCTCTTTGCAAGCCTTTCAGAAATCGCGATTTTGCCTTATCGCGCGATTTCGAGGTTTTTGATTGCTTTTCAAACTTTTATTTCCATCACTTATCCTCCACAATGCAATTTTTGAGGTTTTCAGAGGTTTTTGAAACTTCGGCATTTTAAGAGCTATTGCAAGTTTTCATCCTTTTTGCACTTTACCCTCCAAATGTGAATTTCGGCGAATGGGAGGAGTTTTCAAATTTTCTAAACTTTCCATTTATCGCTCATAAGGCGATTTTTGGCATTTTCAAGGGTCTTGCCAATTTCGGCACTTTAAAGTGTTTTGCAAACTCTTTTTTACCGTTTCGTGCTTTTACCCCATCATGTGAATTTCTGCATTCTAGGGGGTTTTGAAAAGTTTCTAACTTTAAAACTTTCACGCCATAATGAGCTTTTCGGTGATTTGGGGGAGTTTACAAATTTTAAACTTTTCGCATTTATCCCTCCTTGCACGATTTTCGGAATTTAGGAGCATTTTTCAAACTTCGCCGTTTGGAGCCATTTTGCCAACCTTTTAACCTTTTACATTTGCCCTCCAAAATGCGAATTTTGGCACTTTCATGCATTTTGCCACTTTTGGCACTTTGGAGGCACTTGCAAGGTTTTTGCCCTTTTACCCTCCAGTTGGCGAAAATTGCCATTTTCATCAATCTTGCAAACTTTCAAAACATCATGTAATTTCCTCCTTAGCGCGAATTTCAAGATTCGGAGGAGGTTTTGAAAATTTATACTTTTGCATCCTCTTATCTCTCCTATATCCTCTTACGAAAATCGGCGTTCATGCGAGCTTCAAACGCTTTATCCTTTACTTGGGGGGATTTGGCCAGTTTCTATCATCCCACGCCTATCTCAGGCGATTTTACAAGCTTAAACGATCTCTTGGAATTTTCATGCCTGAAGGCTCAATTGATCATACGGATTCACAGGCTCCTCCGTTCATAACATCATCGTCTCATGGACTGATTACGAGCTCGCTCAAAAGGACGCGAGACATTCAACGCAAAACTCAACAGGGCGAAGGCGTAAAGGCCAAAAAGAGGAAAGGGGACCCTGTCGGCGACAGGGAGTGTGTGCAACGCACAACAGATCGGCAATCAGATTCAAATTTTAACAGATTTGAATTGCTAGACAATATGGCCGTAGAGGAAGGTATCACCCCGGATATGTTTGGCGTTGTAGGCTTGAATGGGGGAATTCTTATTCACGATTCCCCTGCTGCGAACCAGGATACAACTCTCCAACAGAAGAATGAGGCTCCTATTAGCTTTGAGTCTGGTGCTCTTGTGGTGTCCTCGGCACCACAAGACAATGATATTCTCTTAGCGGACCTGGCTAAGGAGGTGTTTGCTTCTGGTAAGGGAAACGGATCTCTTCTAGCATTAGGACTATTGCAAAGATCGTTTAAGAAAGTATCCTTTGCTACTCCATCAAGAAGTGGCCGCAAAAAGGATCAAGAGAAAATTAGACTTACAGGGGATTTACTGGTAGAGTCTGGGGCTATGAAGGTTATGGATGCTCACTTTCCTCACTCTACTCAATGATTATTCTCTCATGGAATGTTAGGGGGTTGAATAGCATCCCCAGACAAAGGGCTATTCATGAGTTGGTGATTGATCATTCTCCAAATATCCTTTGTATTTAGGAGACTAAGTTTTCAATGGATTCCATGCTCTGTTGTGTCCCTAATATTTGGTATCATGGTCAATGTCAATGTATAGGATCTATGGGGAATGCTGGGGGATTAGCCATTTGCTGGGAGCCATGGAAAATCATCCCTCACTGTTGGATTTCTTCTCTCTCCACACTCTATGGTTGCCTCCAGTTTGGATACAGGTGAGGTGATTTTGGTAACTAATGTGTATATGCTCTTGTTGACTTCCTTGGAAAGATAAGACTTTGGGAGCATTTAAGGTATGTTCGAAGTTGTCATCCTTTCTTGCCTTGGATTTTAGCAAGGGACTTTAATATAGTCTTACATTTGGAGGAGAAAAGAGGTGGGAATGCTCATCTAGGGCCTTCTTCTAAGCTTCTTCGGGATAATATGTACTTTTTACATCTTTCTGATATCCAACCAGTTAATGGGATCTTTACTTGGAATAATAGGAGAGTTGGTGAAGATGCCATTTCAGAACACCTGGTTAGACTTTTAGTCTCCTTCTTTTGGACAAGTCATAATCTCTCTCTCTCTCTTTGGAAATTCTCGATTGGAGGGGATCTTACCACTGGCCTATCAAGTTCTCGGCTTGTTGCATTTCTCTTCCCAAGAATCCTCCCTTTAAGTTCCAACTGATGTGGCTTCGCAACTCTTCTCTTCAAGACTTAATGGATCATTGGTGGAGAGCTGGTGGCCCAGCTTATGGCACTGCTATGTTTTTCTTTTCTAAAAACCTACAATATGTCAAAAGGAAGCTGAAGAATTGGAACAAGAATTGCTTTGGTAATTTTTACACTATGAAAAAGAGGGCTCAAGAATGTCTGGTAGTCATTACAAGGCGGATTAGAGACCTAGGTTTTTCTGAAGCTCTTAGCAGAGAAGAATCTTAGGCTTCTCGGGATTTAGAAGAGTGGGATCTTAGAGAGGAAATTTATTGGAAGCAAGAAGCTCGAATTGATTGGCTCCAGGAAGGACATAAGAATACTGCATTTTTCCATAAACCTGTTTAAGGCCGCCGAAAGTTCTTACTTTTGCATTCAGCTTGGAGTGGGTGGAATGGATTTGGAGTTGTGTCACTTCTCCCTCCTTTTCTGTGCTTCTCAATGGAGAACCTTCGGAATTATTTGGCGCCTCTAGGAGCCTCCGCTAGGGCGATCCTCTTTCTCCCTACTTGTTCATCATTATGGTGGAGGGACTTGGCAGATTTATTAAACATCAAGTTTCCCATAATTTGATTCATGGCTGGAGTTGGGGAAATGGATTGTCCACTCTCTCCCATCTTTAGTTTTAAGATGATACTGCTCTCGCTGGGAGGGCTCGTATTCAGGAAGCTGAAGCCTTCTGACTCACTTTGGATACTTATTTGGCTGCCTCATGGCAGAAAATCAATGACCACAAGTCTTCTATTTATTTTTTCAGCACTTCGGAGGCTGTCCAACAAAGGATTGCTAATATTCTAAGATTTCAGATTGAGTCTCTTCCTATGACTTACTTGGGTGTCCCTATTATTTTGGGTAGATAGCCCAGGCTCTCCTGGCAGAACCTGCTTGATAAGTTGCATCAAAAAGTTAATCATTGGATGCATTGGTGGCTCTCTACTGCTGGTCGGGCGACTCTCTTGCAATCAGTGATTCAAGCTCTTCCAATCTATAGAATCATGGTGCAGGCTGCCCCATTGTATTTTCTTAAGGAATTTGATGCCCTCTCTCGACACTTTCTTTGGAGCGGTAATTTACAAAATTTTCAAATGGAGTCTAATCAAGTGGGATATAGTTTGTAGGCCAAAGAAGGAGGGCAGCCTCGACCTTCGTTCTTCTATCTTGAGTGGACAGGCTCTTGCTGCTAATCCCTATTGGCGATAGTGTTCTATTTAGTCTCAGCTATGGGCTGGTATCCTCTCACATAAGTATTTACCAAGAGCCTCACCTTCAGAGGTTTCTAGATTCCCTTTGACGAGTGGAGGTTCTATGGTGTGGAATACCCTTATGATAGGCTCTCGCCTAGTCAAGAGTAGCCTTTTTTGGATTTGAAACAATGGTGCAAAGGATCTGTTTTGGAGTGATTCTTGGAATGGTAAACCTCCTCTTTTGTCCTCTCACCTACACTTGCAGGCTCTCTGTGACAATTTCCTTTCTGTGGGTTGGAATAAGGTGGCTCACTATAAGGAGGCCTACAATTTGGGCCTTTCTATTGGTTTTCGATGGAAGAATCCATCTAACTGGCCACCAGGAGGCTCGTTAGGGGATCGGATGGAGCTCTCTCAAATTCTGGCTTCTAGGGAGTGCAGCTCTTTGCAGGAACCTAATGTTTTGGCTTGGGGAGGTGCTTCTTCTAGTAAATATACTATTTCCTCAGGGTACCTTATGATTACTAGACAGATGTTTGGTGATATGGAGGTTCCTTGGTGGAAGAAAGTTTGGAATTCCTCCTCATGGCCTACGTGTAATTTCTTCCTCTGGTTGGTGGCTCACAATAGGTGTCTTGCTCTCTGCAAGGGAGAATTCCATGGCCCTTCAATCTGTGTTTTATGCAAAAATGATGAGGAATCTGTTTCTCACCTCTTGTTTCAGTGCTCCTTTGCTAGACAGATCTGGCACTCTTGGTGGTCTGCATGGGGCTGCCCTTGCTGGCATGTTTCCTCTTTGTCTGAGTTTTGGAATCGCTTGGGACCTTCCCAGTCCAGATCCTCTTTTCTCCAAGTTGCTTGGACTACTGGCCCTTCCTTTATTTTATGGCATGTTTGGCTTGAAAGAAATAGGGGGATCTTTAAGAGTGTCAGACTTGGGATTGTGCACCTCTAGGGGAAAATTGTTCATTCTCTTCATGAAACAGTTATGGCGAAATGTGATTTGTTTGGAGGTCTGGACCTTGGATATGTTGGTATTTGCACCCGCCTTTCTTTTCCTTTGTAGGATGGTGTTCCTTTGCTGGTTTCCCACCACCTTGGGAGGAGAGCTGGATATCGCTCGCAGCGTGTTAATTGTGAGGGGCACCGGACTCCTCCTTCACCTGGAGTTCTTAAGATTAACACTGATGGGTCTTCTCGAGGAAATCCTAGCCCTGTAGGCATAGGGGGAGTGGGGTGCAGCAGCTCTAGAGATGTTCAGTTTCTCTTCTCTATCTACAAAGGTTCTCATACCAATAATCTTATGGACGCCTTGGCCATCCAGGTAGTGGTGGAGAAATGTTGCAAGCAAGGGTGGCGTAGGATTATTTGTGAGACAGAATCACAGGTGGTTGTCAACTTATTGAATAAAAAAGAGCTAGCGGATGTTGACTGGCATTTGGCTTTGGTTATTAAGCAGATCACTCAGTTATGTCGGACCCTTGACTCTGTCATTTTTTTCCATATCCCTCGGGAGTAGAATAGTGTGGCCGACTGTTTGGCTAAGTGGGCATCCGAGTATATGCAGGATTGGAATATTATGGATTCTTCCCCTTGAATTGTCTCACGAATTGGATCAACTTGTTGCTCAGGATAAAGCTCATTAGAGTTCTTTGCATTTTTTGTTGTCCCTTTTGTTGTACTGTTCTCTTTGGATTTCAATAAATTTTTACCCCTTTTAGTTAAACATAGAGTTATGAGTAGTCCACTTGTGGTTATCTTAACTCCTAGTTAAGTCAAATTATCATTATAATATTGCTATTTAATTATTTAGGTCATCCTTGGACCTATATAGTCATATTTAGATCGGATTGGATGATAACCTTGGCATTAGTAGGGTATGTATAGGAGGTAGTGAGTGTTATTTCAAAATCAGATTGTGAAGTGTATTCTCATTGGATATGTTTGGAGTTTTCCACTCTCAAAGTGGCTTGTTATTCTCAGCTATTATAAAGAATTTGCAACATGTTACATATTATCTTCCTCATTTATGCAAGCTATTTCATAAGAAGTGGTATCAGAGCACGATCTTGGTACTATGAAGGCAATTCATTTTCTTAAATTTTGGAGTTTATTTTTGAAATCACGTGTCTTTCAAATTTGGGTCAATTTTATCTAATTTTTGGATAGTTTTTTAGGAACATATTGAAGCATTTTTAAAATCCATTTTTTAGAGGAAAGGGAGTATAATTGAGGGAGTTATTATATCATAGGGGATTTTGCCTAATTTTTTTGTCAAGGACATATCTCATAAATATGAGCCAATTTCTTCTTAATTTTTAAAGAGTTTATGAGGAGGAAGTTGGAGTCTATAGTCCAAAGTTTAGGGAAATTGAGAAGAAAAAGGTGACTTATTACAAAATTTGGTGTCCATAACTTCATTCTAGGGTTGTAATTCTATTAGTTTTGTGGAGATTTATTTTGATGCTATTAAGTTACATAAACAATTCCATATAATTTAGGTTTTTTTGTGTAAATTATTGCAAAATTATTATTTCTCATCATGGTGGGTTCGTCAATAAGAGGCAGAGAGAATACCACCACACCTAGGAAATCTCTAGATAAGGAAGATGTAGAAATTGAGGATAATAACTCTAATGAGGAGATAAACAAAGCCAAAGGTAATATTGATTCAATAAGGAAGGAGGTCAGTGAAGGAATTTCATCAGTGAAGGACATGGATGAATTATTAAGGATGTTGGAAATACTTATTCAAGGGATGAAGTATAAGGGAGAAGATTCTTCTAATAAAATGAAAGGCAATTCTTTTATGGTACATGAATTTTGTGGATTTAATGCATACTCAATAGGGATTATCTATTTAATACATATATACTCCTAGATACCCAAGTTAGATATGAGAAAGTTTGATGGAAATGATCCAACCAACTGTCTTTGCCGAGTGGAGCAGTTCTTTGATCTTCCCCATGTTCCAAGTTAGATAAATGTGGCAATGAGTTCATTATACTTGGAACCTAACCAATTTATTTGGTATCATTGGTTATGTGATGAGAAAAGAAAGAAGGGTTGTGAAGTCACATGGTCAGTTTTTCAAGAGGAACTTGTTGCACATTATTGAGACATTTTTTTGGATAGGCACTTATGGCAACTCACTAAATTAAAATAAATAATTCTGGTTAGGAATTATGCTCTATAATTTTGAGCATTAAAGTGTAGATAATGTTATAGAGGAGAATTTGAAAGAATTCTATCTTGGAAGTTTGAAGGAAAACATAAAATGTGAGGTGTATATGTGTTGGCAATTGACACTCTATTGGTTGGTTTCACTATGTTGTCATTGATGGTAACGTGATTTTGTGTTCCGGCTTCATATGGTATACTGGCAGGCACTTCATAGATTCTACATCGGCACCGACACCGGCAGGTCAAATGGATTGCTTTGGTCACCAGCAATACAGGCCGACATGGTATACAAAAGGTTATTAGTATTGGAGGCCAACATATCTTGGATCCAGCATCGGCAATTTGTTTTAATGTTTATACATTTATGATATTTGGCCAACATGCAGTTTGATATTGTATATATATTTGTAAGCCGACATAATGCATAAATTTGTATAGGGTATATATGTCAATTTGATTAGATCATTTTGAATGGATGTAATGGATGATGATGCAAATGTAATGTAATGCGAAATTACTCAGAGAGGTTATGTATGTGAGGAGTTTATTGTAAGGGTTATTCCGGTAAAGGGTTTAGAGTTTCGGACCGAAACAGACAGAGCTTAAACAGGAACTGTATTCTAGCATAGAAGATGCTATCTTAGCAGTTCACACTTCTCCAGATTGTTGTCTGGAATTTTATGTAGTCAGTGAGGCTCTTAGTGTGATTGAGCAATGTGCTCTAGGCTGTAACCCTTCCTACAAGTGCAGGCCCATCATACTTTATAATATCTCTTCATATGGCTAGTGGATTGATATTGTGGGTCACAAATCCCACCATGGGTTTTCCTCATTGAGGTTTTCCAATTATAAATCATGTGTTATGATTCTCATTTATTTGTTTGGCTTATTGGTCGCTTTACTTCTTTCAATTTTGTTTATACCCATATACTGGTTGGTGTATGAATGTTTTGTTAAGGCTAAAATCTACTATTCCGGTATAACACTAATTCACCCCCCCCCCCCCCCTCTCAGTGTTATTGGTTTCCAACAATTAGTATCAGAGCCTTGTGCCCCGGAGGAAGTTTAACAGCTTGAGGAAGATCCTGAAACCGGAAACATTGAATATGGCTTTGGAGAAGCAGCCTGAGATGTCATTTGAAGATTATGATGCTGAAAGGTTGAAGATCTCAAAGCTACAAGATGAATTGAATCCTGCTAAGTTATTCATTCTTGTCCTACAAGAGAGGCTATCATTTGTTCAAGCTAGGAGGAAGGAACTTTTGCAAAATCAGGATGATGAAGATAAAAATGCACTTAAGAAACAATGTCACAAATTGAGTCAGGAGAACACGGCTATGAAGAATAAAATGCAAGTTATAACTATGAGGATATCTAAGGAGATTGAGGACAGAAAGACAAACGTAGAAAATCTTGTTGTGTCCCTGAAGAACAAGTTTGAATAATGTGGTAGGTTGGTTCATTAAAATGATATGTTGAGAACTGATTTGGTACAATCCCAGCACAATGAGCAAGAGATTGAGAGACAAATGATAATACTAAGAGAAGATCTAACTACTGCAAGTGAGTACAAAAAAAAAAATCAAGATCAGCTCAGCACAACTTGATGAGTTATTGAAGAGATAGAGGCAGATTGGAGATTCCAGTGGACTTGGATTTGAGCAAGGACAGAGTTTTGACACTGCTAATGAAGATCAAAACCATAAGCCACCGGTAAGACAATTCAATGCTTATAAAGTCAAATGGTAGATGTTTTGTTTGCAATAGATTTGGTCACATGGCTAGGCAATGTAGAAACATAGCAAATCAGAACCCTGATTTTGCTCCCGGTAAATGTTCTAAATGCAATAAAATTGGTCATAAGATAGAAGATTGCAGAATAAATGTTAAATGCTATGCTCGTGGAAAATTTGGACATATGGCTAATCAGTGCAGGTCAAGCAATCTCACCGGTTTTAGCAAAGCAATTCAAAAGAACAATATTACATGTTATGCATGTAATGAAATTTGACATATTGCTAAGTTCTATAGAAGCAGAAATCCATCGGTTAGTAACGGAGGATCAAATGAAAAAGGGAAAGAGAAGGTCAGTGAAATCCAGCAAGATCATACTCAGAGATGGGTGAGGAAGACTGAAGAACAATCATATGATGGGAATGTCCCGGTTACTTATCACACATAAGAGGCTACTCCTGCACTGGCAGTGAGCTCATCCAATAACTAAGGCAAATGCCTTAGGGGTAGGCAAAATTCATGAAGATGCTGCATATGCCCCGGGAAAAGGTTCTGAAGATGTTCCATATATTGGAGAGGATTATCTGGTATGGATATGTTCCGAGCGAGATTCGGTATCTTTCACCGGCAGTCATTTATGTCAATGAAAGATTATGGTTTTTCTCTTCAAGGATAAAAGGTCGAATACACTTCATTGTTAATCACCCTGCATTCAGAGCGATTCAAAGCGTCCAAGTGCAATCAGAGGCTATTCGGAGGCAATCAGATTTCTTCTTCAGCGAATTTATTGGTGTCTGGAAGAATTTGTTGAAGGTTTTCACCGAGAGTGAGCAAAAGATATTTATCTTTAAACATGGAAGCGGGATCATCCTCTATTCTTGTTTTTGTTGCAAACCCAACTGTAGTGGAGGTCAAGGACTGCCCCAGGCCAATTTTCAAGCAGTATCCACATGTGGCTACCCAGGAAGATTTGATTGGAGAGTTTTCTTGCATTCCAAAGGGAGTTGTGTATGTAGAGGATGCTAGGGCATACATCCGCTATCATATAGAGGACTTAGGAACTTTAAAGATCAAGGGAATGTATATGAATGAGCTAATGGGAGAATCTGGAAAGATAAAACCGGCATATCAACATATTGAAGAACTAGGGTTTACAGACATTCTGGATATTCCAAGTTTGAGGATGAGATAATCAGATATGTACTGAGTAGAGTACATGGGGAATTCATATGGTTGGACAGACCTTACAAAATCACTAAGGAAGCCATTTGGGCAATTACTGGTTTGTCGTCGGTAGGGCAACATCCAAATAAGAAAGTTTCAAACGACTTCGTGAGGAAGATCACCGGCGCTACATCTAACCAAAGATCCATGAAAGTGAGCACCATCACCGACACGAACATCAAATTTGGTAGCATGATTATCGAATATAAGGTAACTGAGTCAAACCGACTGAATTTTGTTTCCATTTCATGCATTTTAGCTGCATGTATAATCATGAGACAATTTAAAGTTAGATCTTTGCAGTTGGATGCTTGATGAGTTGTTAATCAACTTAGGCAAGATTAAAGGTGAGAAGAAGGGCACTTTCCGATATGGGAATTCGTTAGTCTGCTTGATGCTATATTTTTGGAATGATACACCCGGTTCTGGTAGGAAACAATGGGCTTTTGACATTCCGGTAGGAAGACAATTAAAATAGTCAATTGCTGCATTAGGAAGCCAAAGAGATGATAAGATATGGGGGTATCTTAAGGCATTTCAAAAATTTATGAGGTCTAGGGTAAGGGTACCTGAGCATATAGTAGAGAAATACTCTACCCACATTTGCTTCATGGTAAAGAAAGATGAAACTCTCATGGAAGCAGTTAAGCCCCGAAAGATTTGGATCAAGGAAATGGGCTATGAGGTAGATGCATAGATTCTTGATGCCTATGCAAAAATGCTAATTGATGCACCAATAAATGAGGTAGAGAAGCCCTGTGGAACTGCACAACAGAAGACTCTAGAAGTTGAAACAAAGTTCAACCAGAAGAAAAGGGAGAAACAAGAAGGAAAAACAAGTAAATTTGTACAGAAGGTCTCAAAAGACATAAAGGCACTAAGTGATGCTGTCTCGGAGAAAGGTAGGAAGAGGAAGCATCCGGAAGTTTATATTGAATCTGTTACTGTTGAATCTGAATAACACGATGACACTCCGTTAGTATTCAAGAGGGTTGTTAGCAAGAAACCAGAGGAAACAAAAGTGGAAGCAAAGAAGCAACTGGTTAGGAAGGTCACAATCAAGATACTGGCACAGAAGCAAGCACCTAAAGCTACACCTACAGCTGCATGTGGTACTGTTAAGAGGAAGAAGAAGAGTGACATTGATTTAGCAATTGAAATTGGTAATGTAACTATCATACCACCTAAAACTTGTACAGAAATAGTAGATGAAATTAGTAAAGATGGCATGTTGAAGAATGTTAAATTTTATTATGAAAACTTAGAGGATGATGGATAGATAGAGGTAGAGGAAACAGTCCTGTTATACTTAGATATCTATAAGAAAGCCTTAATAGAGATAGAAAATCAAATACCGGTTGAGTTATATAACATGTTGGATGCTAGAAGATTATCTGCTATGCAAGAGGATAAACACATTAAAATGCAAGAACTACTAGCTATATGTGTTACTATAACTCCAGATGAAATGGATAAGACAATTGAGGCGGCAGACAAAAAGGTCTTCAATAGAAAACATAGGATAACTAACCTGATGCTAGGGAGATTGAATGAAGTAATAAAGGAAACTCAGAAAGCATAGATCAATTTTTTGGGAAAACACAGAGAATTATTTACTTCACCCGAGACCAAGACAGATACTGTAGATAACCCGGTCGAAGGGAAAGGAAAAGGCAATATGGGTACTTCACCCTCAGTTTTGAAAAATATTAAGATAGTGGAAATTGAGCCACTAGTAAATACAGATGTACAAACAAATACCGAGATACCGGTTAATACAAAGAATGAATAAAATAACATTGTACAGGATAATAACATTGAGGACAATTATCCTCCGGATACAAATGTACAGGTTGAGGATATCGTTCCTACTGAGGAACCGATAGTTACACAGACTGCACCAAGTGGCGAAGCCACAAGGTACCAATTGTTGGCCCATCATTATTGACAATTGACACTTCTCAAGTAGAAAAGAAAACCATCATAGAAATGAGTCCCACTGAACTAATGATGATGGCTGCTCAGAAACTGATGAAGGAGGGAACCACAAACAAGGGGATTATAGATCAGTCAATCACTGTTCTACATAGATTGGTCCTAGAGTGTAAGATTGAAAATGAAGTGACCCCTTCCAGCAAGCTTAAGGTAATTACTGAGCACATATCAAAAGACTTTCAATCCTTACAGCAAATCTCTAACCGGCAAACATTACAAAGATTTACTCAGGCTAAGAGAGCCGCTTTTGATCAGGTAATTGAGACAGAGAAAAAAAAGATTGAGGAGAAGCTAATTCTAATAGAAAATTCTTTGAAACAATGTACAAATATATATAGAGTGTGTTGCAATACTGAAATACTTACAACAAATGTAGATAAAAAGATAAAAGTGATACAGGAGAAAATTGCTAGTATTGCTAACTCTTTTGATGGATTAATTTTATTGACTACATCAATTGATGGTCAAATTTTGATTTTGGAGAATCAAATTTCTGCTCTTGAGAAGGAAAGAGATAAAATAATTCAGAGAGTCAGAAGTCTGAGAGGCTTGGTGAGTCCAAGATTGGATTCACTATGTGTACATAAGAATGAATGCATGGATATGCTGGGAAAGCCCACACCAGCAGAGGTAAATGAAAAAGAATCTTTTGCACATTTATTAAGTGGTCTTGTATCTATTTCCGATACATTCAAAACTAGCTGGGATACTTATGTGGAGTTACTAGAGAAAGCTTATTCGGAAATCTTGAAATTTGTCAAGCTCCAGTAAGATATTTTTTGAGGTATTCAATGTACAGTTCTTATTCTTTGAAATTCTTTTTACAATTTTTTGGGGAGCATTGATGTCAAAGGAGTAGTATAAATGTGAAAAAGAATTAAAGGGGTTGCATACATTAGGGGGAGTTACAAAGTTTTGGAGCTTTTGGATATATGGAGTATTTTGCATATTCAGCTCAAGGGGAGTAGGGCAAGATGAAACCTGTAGATGAAACCTTGATCATTTTTCACATGAGTGTTGCCATCAATGCCAAAGGGGGAGATTCTTGGCAATTGACACTCCATTGGTTGGTTTCACTATGTTGTCATTGATGGCAACATGATTTTGTGTTCCGGCTTCATATGGTACACCGACACGCACTCCACAGATTCTACACCGGCACCGGCATCGGCAGGTCAGAAGGATTTCTTTGGTCATGGACAATACAAGCCAAAATGGTATAGAAAAGGTTATCGGTATTAAAGGCCGACATATCTTGGATCCGGCATCAGAAATTTGTTTTAATGTTTATACATTTGTGATATCTGCCCAAGATGTAATCTAATATTATAGGGTATATAGGTTAGTTTGATTAGATCATTTTGAATGGATGTAATGGATGATGATGTGAATGTAATGTAATGCAAAATTACTCTGAGAGATTATGTATGTGAGGAATTTATTGTAAGGGTTATTCGGGTAAAGGGTTTAGGGTTTCAGAGCGGAACAGATAGAGCTTAAACCGAAACTGTATTAGACTGGACAATTTTGGGTGTCTACATTTTGCCCCTCTTTGAGACAATGCGGCTTGTCACATTGTTTCAAAGAAGATAATATGAACTGATACAGAGTTGCCCCTAGATGGGAATGATATGCCCCCTCGAGAGATTGGATGAAAAAATGTCTGAAAATATCGCAGACAATCTCTCGATAAGAAAGACGGGATAGAATGGACTGACCGGATAAAGTGACAGAGTCACGGGATAATGAAGACTGACTCGGGAAACGAGGGCTAGGGCAGTCTATAAGATAGACCACGAGGGAAATAAATCCTCATTGTCATCCACACCTCCAAGAGATCAGAGTGCAGAGCGAGAATAGAGCAGTAGCAGTCAGCAGCGATGGCCTTTGTTCACAGATTCGACCGCGTTTGCCGATTCCAGAGGCCAACAGAGGCAGGACAGCCAGTAAGTACCACAAAACATCCTCATACTTTGATGCATTTATTGTTGTCATCAATGCATGCTAGATAGGGTAATAAATGCGCTCTAGGTTAGGGTCCCAAAATAGTCAAAAACGTCCAGTGCGTCTGCGTTGGTGCCAGGCGTGTCTATGCTTGCTAGGGGCGTCTGTGTTTGTGCCCGGCGCGTCTGTGATGAAAAACGCATCTGTGCCAAATGCAGCCACGTCTATGCTATGTAGGCGCGTCTATGCCAAAAAGGCACGTCTGTGTCGCCCAGGCGCGTCTGTGGAGAGCATAGGCACGTCTATGTGTTTCAAGCGTGTCTATGTAAAACAGGCGCGTTTATGCAGTCTTCAAACGCGTTTATGTCAAGAAAGTGCGTTTGTGTCCAAAAAATGTGAATTTGTGTCTTCTAGGTCAAATCGACAGTTCTGTGATGAACATACGCTGTCGATTGGATAAGCTGCTGAGAGGATACACTCAAGCAGGTCCTCTAGGGAAGACTAAGATTGCAAATAGGGCTAGGATTGACAATTCTGTGATAGAACATACATTGCCAATTAGGAAACTACTCAAGAAGATTCACTCAAGTAGAGGCCCTAGGATAGGATAGATTAAGGCACTTTGTGATGAACAGTGAGTACCAAGATATAGTACTTTGTGATGAACAAGGAGTACTAAAATATAAGAAGCACTTTGTGATGAACAGTGAGTGCAAATATGAGCAACACTTTGTGATGAACAGTGAGTGCCACACACGTAGTACTTTGTGATGAACAGGGAGTACCACTAAGATAAATAGCAACACTTTGTGATGAACAGTGAGTGTCACTAGGATAGAATGCCATATGCACTTAGATAAAAAGTAGCATTTTGTGATGAACAGGGAATGCCACGATGACTGACATGATTGATTTGCTTGACTGCAGGAGTATTTGCCTATGTTGGAGTCACGGGAGAGATTCCCGTCGACGTAGAGATTGCGACCTGAGTTGACAGCCGAGGACCGAGCTGCGATTGAGGCTATGGGATTGAGACATTCTGTATGTGCCTGAGTTTTAGGCAAACATGGGACTACTGACTGCACTAGCGGAGAGGTGGCACTCTGAGACTTGCACCTTCCACTTGCCAATGGAGGAGATGACAGTCACCCTCGAGGATGTATACAGGATTCTGAGGATACCGATCGATGGGGAGCTAGTTCCCTACGATCGAGACAGAGACACGGAGGCCCTGAGACGAGTGTTCTGGGACCCAGGACTGGAGATGAGGGCAGGACACGTGGCTTGGGACACCATGACAGCTACAGGATTAGCGCTGCCAGCAGTGATAGGAGGAGCGATCAGTGGGTTCCTGTGTCCTGATAGAGCGACACGAGGGTTGGCTGTGGGCTGGGGAGGAGCATTGGAGACACTGGTGACATAGCACACCAGATATGCCTAGGGACCGTGTGTGCTAGCACACCTATATTACGAGCTGCATCAGTTTGTGTACCACGGGTCAGTGGGATTGGGCTGCGATGTCACATTGTTACAAGTGTGGGCCTATGAGCATCTGCCAGTGATGAGACCAATAAATTTCAGGGGCAGAGGTCACGGACGCAGTTTCGTACACTTGTACGATATGATCACTTCGCAGCCACGGATTGGCAGGTTAGAGCACTGGCGGCAGGTGATTGATGACATTGATATGGTTATATGGAGGCCATACCTGGGATGTGAGCAATGGGAGGATGATGTGGTAGAGCTGCCCTACACCTTTCGGAGCAAGAATCTGATTGGACGGACGCCCTATGTACTGGAGAGGCAGTTAGTGGACAGGGTGGGCAGGCAGTTCGGCAGGATTCAGAGGATGCCACGGGGTTCAGGCATGTATGCACGGACTGTCAGAGATCAGGCGCGGTTTGGGCCCTTATTATCATATGATCAGGTTGTTACACAGCTAGTAGAGATGATGCCCCTACCCTAGGACATGTGGCCAGAGATCGAGGATGCCAGCATGGATGCCGAGTACATAGCATACTGGGCCGAGCATCCATTCCCACGCCTGACGGATCTAGGAGAGCTACTAGATGGAGATGGTGGTGGGGATGGGGATGATGATGGAGATGATGGGGGTAGAGGCCGACGGAGGAGGGGGGCATTTGGAGAGAGGAGGGTGGCGCCACGAAGGGAGGGTGGAGAGGACAGGCAGGCTCAGGTAGTGAGGGGTCGCGGTGGATTACCGCTACAGGTGCCAACAGCATAGGGTCCCAGACAAAGGCAGGTACAGGGACAGGTACAGGGACAGATACAAGGACAGGCACCAGTACAGGCACAAGCACAGGGGCAGGCACCCGTGTAGGGGGAGCCACAGGCAGAGCCACAGGGGGCTGAGGCAGAGGAGGATGAGCTGACGGAGATGAGGGAGATCTGCCAGGGACAGGCAGATGAGATCCAGGACCTGGAGAGGGAGCGGGATAGGCTCAGGAGGCGGTCGAGAGATACTGAGCGGGAGCGGGATCAGGCCATTCAACGCTACACAGAGGCTGAGACAACACTGAGGGCTGGGAGGCAGGCGGCAGAGGACACAGGAGCTGGATATGCCTATGTCCTACGGGCAGGGGAGGAGATCGGTTACTGGCAGGATCTCTATTATGGTGCGGTGCCAGCTGATCAGCGGACGAGGAGCTTCCATAGACCATCATGGATAGCGACAGTTACAGGAGGGAGCCGAAGGATACAGGCATCTAGTGGTGGGGTTATGGGTCCTCCACCACCACCAGATAGAGGGGACAAGAGGAATGATCCTGAGGTGGGTCCTTCGGGGGCTCAGATTCCGTCAAGGCCAGGCGGCTCCAAGGGAGGGAGTTCATCATAGCTATAGAGGGCTCCCTATGTATCAGTATTGTATCATTTTTGTATGATGATGTAGACACCTTTGGGTGATTGTAGCCATATGATTTTGACATCATTGTATCATGACATTTTATATATATATGAGATGATTCATCTTTGCGGCAGCTATATGCATGTGTACCTATGTGATGAGATGTTTCATGATGTATGTTTCTATGTGATGGTTATGATATGGATGCAAATATGTACATGATGAAATGCAATATTTTTGTTCTTTTATGTTTTTAAATGTTAATGCAAATGCAAATGTGAATGTATGAAATGTAGATGAATATGATAATGCAAATAATTATTTTCATGATGAGAATGTAAAATGTGCTAACATGTGTTGTGTGCAGGATGTGATGCAATTGTGATATCTATATGTATGTATGGAATGATTAATATGTGGTAATGTAGGTGCAACTACATGAAATGCAAATGTTTTTGGTGTGTCATTATACTAAGTCATGTGATAGTAGGCTACATGGACTCAAGAAGAACAATGGAAGTCAATCAAGAAAGGGGATGGAAGATAGAAGATATGAAAGTGAAAGAGCTTCTTGTGCGTTATCATCATTGAGCTTTATTATGGCAAGTAGGTTATGACAATCGAGGCATATGTTTCACCTAGAAAGTCATTGTACCTGTTTGCATGGAGATAAGACAGTCACAAACAAAGAATGCCCCAGTTCACACTAGACTCACAGTGCCCTCATATCCTTGGACAAGTCGTAGCATTACGAAAAGACAATCCACAGACAGCAAAAGCAAAATAGGTGACGATACCCCATCCTCGCCTTTCTAGTCAAAGACATCCTGGAGATAGAATCTCTAGTCAGAGACATCCTGAAAAAGCTAACAGACATGTCACCAAAAGATAAAATCAAAAGAAAACCAAGACTCGACACCAACATCCAATGTAATCCTCAAGTTTAGTGTCTCTTGTCACTTGTATAAGTCTTATTTGATTGTGGTCACCATGTTTACTTTCACAAAATGGATAGATAGCACTGAACCATAATGTTGTCTGAGTCTGTTGAAAGATTTGATTTGTTGAAGCCCATTGTTGCTGCTGTCTCATCTGAAACTGACTGAATCCATTAAACTAATACTTTATTGTGGAGAAGATGAAACTTTATCGCGGATTTGTGATGCAAATGTCGCTTTATTGTGGATTGTGCGCGGATAGACTGAAGAAGGTTGGAATAAACTGTACTCCTCAAAACATGTGATGTTCTCAGTTCCACACCCATCACTAGACGTAGGATTTGCCTTAACCACAGATAGGATCTGATTTATTATGGATGGAAAGGGAGGTGAAAAGGGAGGTTTATTATGAATGGCTAACCAATCTTGGGTAGATCAATAACAAGCCATCATAGGAATGGGTAAGTTTATTATGGATGGATTTGTCGTGAGTGTGTGCAAAGTGAAGTGATGAAAGAGAATCCTGAAGGAGGGAGGAGCAATGTCTCTACGCATGGCGCTGGTGACCCAGTTTTCACCATGGTACTTGCCTAGGGTGCCACCGAAGTGGTTTTCACCGTTGGACGAAATTATTTCTCTTTACTTTTTTCGATTTTTCAATGTTTTTTGTGTCACAAGGCGCCTGTTTGCCAGGTTTTCACCAAGTAACGATTTTTTTGTTTTATAATTTTTTTTGTATTTTTTGAAATTTTTGAATTTTTTTGTATTTTTGAAATTTTTGATTTTTTTGGTATTTTTGAATTAGGATATTCCAAAGAGCTATGTATAGAACCTGCGAAGGTGCATGTTGTTGATAGGATCCTCCAAAGGTTCACCTTCTATAGTTGAGAGTTGATATGCCCCAGATCCATATGCTGCTGTAATGATGTAAGGACCAAGCCAATTTGGTTCGAACTTGCCCTTCTTCTCTCTGTCTTGTTGATTTTTGGGGTTTTCTCTAAGAACCAGATCACCTACCTCAAATGTGCGAGGCTTGACCTTGTGATTGTAGCTGCGACTCATTCGTTGTTGATAAGCCTTGAGATGATTAAAAGCAGTTTGTCTTCGTTCATCTAGTAGTTCTAGTTCTCGTAAGCGAGAGACCCTATAGTCTTCATCACTGATGATGTTTTTCAAAGAGACTCGTAAAGAGGGTAGCTCGACCTCAATAGGCAAGATGGCTTTAGCGCCGTAGACAAGTGAATAGGGTGTAGCTCCTGTAGGTGTGCGGACACTTATGTGGTATGCCCAAAGTGCAGGATTAAGTTGGATATGCCAATTATGGCTAACGTCGTCAATTGTCTTTTTTAGGATTTTAAGGATTGTCTTATTAGACGCCTCAGCTTGACCATTACCTTGGGGGTAATATGGCGTGGAGAAACAATGGGAGATATGGAAGCGGTCACAGAGTTCACGAACATCCTGATTTTTGAAGGGACGCCCGTTATCAGTAATAATGGAAACATGAATACCGTATCGATAAATGATATAGTTGAGGATGAACTTAGCAATCTGTTTTCTAGTGACTTGTGTAAGAGGCACGGCTTCAATCCATTTTGTGAAATATTCTATGGCAGTGATAATGAATTTATGACCATTGGAAGGAGGAGGGTGAATCTTGCCTATGAGATCGAGTCCCCACTGACAAAAGGGCCAAGGAGACACAATTGGTTGAAGTTCTTGCGCTGGCGCATGTATGAGGTCTCCATGAATTTGACATTGCTTACATTTCTTGACAAACTGATATGAGTCTTTTTCCATATTGGGCCAGTAATATCCAGTCCTGATGAGCTAAGGTAGGACCACTAGCATGTGGACCACATATCCCTTCATGTACTTCACGTAACGCAATCTGAGCTTCGTCACTTTCTAAACATCTAAGAAGAGTGCCATCTAGACCCTGTCGGTATAGGATATCAGCTAAAATGACATATCGAGAGGATTGGCGAATGAAAGTGTGATGTTGGTTATTTGATAGATCAGGATGTAGGGTATTATCAAGAAGGTATGTGAAAATGGAACCATATAACGTGGACTCTGGACCAACAACACATATCATCTCAGTAGGAATGATTTCATATGAAGGAACCAAAAGGTTATCCACCAAGAACTCATAGCGGGTCTCATTTGGAGAGATCGATCAGTGAAACAATTGTAGCCATGGCATCTGTGGCTCGATTCTGCTCTTTTGGTATCTGCTCAAAGTCTATCTTTGTGAAGTGTTGTTTCAGGTCATCCACCATTTGTTTGTAAGGCATTAGTTTTTCATCTTTTGTTTGGTAATCATCAGTTGCTTGACGGATTACAAGTTGAGAGTCCCCAAAAACACGAAGTTCCTGGATCTTCCACTGAACTGCAATTCGTAATCCAGTTGTTAATGCTTCATATTCTGCTATATTGCTAGTACAAGGAATTGATAAGCAGTATGACTTTGGTATAGAATCCCCTTGAGGAGTTATAAAGAGGACGCTAGCTCCTGCCCCATGCTGTGTGTATGAGCCGTCGAAGTATAGTTGCCATGGCTTTGCACGTGACATTGTTAAAATGGATTCATCTGGAAATTCTGAACTTAGAGGAACATCATCTATCATGGGGGCCTCTGCTAATTGATCTGCGATGGCTTGTCCTTTTATTGCTTTTCTGTCCACATACTCGATGTCGAATTCACTCAGGATCATTACCCATTTGGCTAGTCGCCCAGTAAGTGTTGCTTTATTGAGAAGGTATATCAATGGATCGATTCTTGCAACTAACTTAGTTTTATGAGTGAGCATGTAATGTCATAATTTCTGCGAAGCAAAGACCACAGCGAGACATGCACGCTCAATTGGTGTATAGTTTAGCTCATATCCCACCAATGTGCGACTGATATAGTATACTGCTTTTTCCTTACCTTTAGCAATTTGTTGTGCTAAGAGTGCCCCAAGTGCTGTTGGAGTAGCTGATATGTATAGTAACAGAGGCTGATGTGGAATTGGTAGCATCAAAACTGGTGGATTCAAAAGATAATCTTTGAGTGTTTGGAAAGTCTATTGACAGTTATCATCCCATTTGAATTTGATGTTTTTATCTAGCAAGTGCTGAAAAGGATTACACTTATTTGCAAGTTGCGCTATGAATCTTCATATGGACTGGAGTCTGCCTTGTAAAGACCGAAGTTGACTGATATTTCTTGGTGGTTGCATCTCCAAGATGGCCTTGACTTTTGCTGGATCAGCTTCGATTCCTCTTTTGGATACAATGAATCCTAGGAGTTTCCCGAAGGTTACTCCAAAAACACATTTCTTGGGGTTTAATCTTACTTTGTATTTTTCCAACCGATTAAAGATGACTGAAAGTATGTCCAAATGTGTATTTCTGTCAATTGCTTTGCCTAAGAGGTCATCGACATAATCTTCCATAGTTACGTGCATGAAATCATGAAAGATAGTAGTCATGGCTCTTTGATATGTAGCACCTGCATTTTTTAGCCCGAAGGGCATAACATTCCAGCAAAAAGTTCCCAAGGACAAGTGAATGATGTTTTGTGTTGATCCTCGGGCGCGATCCTTATTTGATTATAACCAGATAATCCATCCATCAACGATAACATTTCATGACCTGCTGTGAGATCGACAATCAAGTCAATATTTGGTAATGGGAAGTCATCCTTTGGACAAGCTTTGTTAATGTCTCTGAAATCTGTATATATTCTGATGCTGCGATCTAGTTTAATGACAGGCACTAAGTTGGAGATCCATTCAGGATAATCAATTGGGCATATGAATCCGACATCCAATAATTTCTCAAGTTCTGCTTTGACTAGTAATGCCACTTGTGGATGCATTTTTCTTAATTTCTGTTTCACTGGTTTTGCCCCCGGTTTAACTGTCAAATGATGCATTACCAAATCCGGATCTAATCCAGGCATATCAACATATGACCATGCAAAGAGTATTTGTCGTTGTTTGAAGAAACTTATGAATTTTGACCTTTCTGACTCCGTCAACGATTGAGCCAGGAATATGTTGTGTGGAACCTCTTTTGTACCAATGTTTGTTTTGATAGTCTCTTCTACCAACATGGATGATTTTTCCTCATATGATGCTGGGAGAATGTCGAGCCTTCCATCTTCGGATGCCTCAGAGAGGTTTTCGCCCTCAGATACGTCCTTTCTTTTACTTTTTTGGGGTCAGACAGCGCCACAGTGTGGTTTTCGCCATAAGACCCTTGGTTTGTTCTTATTTTCACATTTTTACGACTGGAAGGCTCGACACCCTCACCAAAATATGCCACGCTATTGAGTTCTATAGTGTATCCTGCTTTATGGTCCCCAGGGGGAAGATCATCTCGTATGCCAAGATAGTCAATAAAAGCTTCATCATTTTGGAATGTGTCAAACTATGCAAGTCCTTCATGATCTCAGTCAATGAGTTGGTGGTGAACAAGGGGAAGGCCTTTAATGTCTTCGAAGTTAGCAGGGCTAAGAGTGAAGACGCAGTTATATTCGGGTATGTCAAGGTAATTATCGAGGTCATCGATGGAACTCTCCTCATCAGTCTCCATTGCGAACGAATGCAAATTATCATCAATAGTAGCGCATTCTGGGACAGGTGTTCTCATCCTATGTGATTTCAACCTAGGACCTTGAGACAAGGACTGTGTGGAATCCTCATGGGTTGTTTCTTGACCAACTTTGAACTTTTTATAAAATTTCTCTTCTTCTGTAGGTTCATCTAGCTCTCTGAATATCTCGGTGAGCTCGTAGTCACTGGAGGATTTGTCTGAACCCCATTCCCATTCGTTGGAGTCTGTGGAATAGCGACCCTCTTGTTGAATTTTGGTAGCTTTGATTTGTAAGGCTTCTTCTGTCCTTTGAGTGTGGACCTTGGAAGTCAAGAAACCAAGTCCTTTCGAGCGTTCCTTTTTGAAAGTCAATTCAGGTTGTAAAGGTTCAATGATGCCTTCCTTTCGTGACCCAAGAGGGCTTTTTCCATCATACCCAAATTTTTGTAGGATTTTGAAACCTTTGCCATATTTCTCACATGGTAGACTGATGTGATCTTGTGTATCATTTTCAAGATCTTTGTAAAGCATTTTGTATAAGTCCTCTTCCAGTTCGCCCCATCTTTGAAAGGTAGTAGGGTCCCATTTAAGTACAATGATGGATACTTGCTTATTAGGATGTGGTCTTCCATATTCTTTTGGTGAACTCATGACTTGTCGTAAGTACATGGTGTGATTTAGAGTGTATTCCCCCATGCCCTTGTCCTGAAATTTGCCTTTAAGCTCACCTTGTTTTGATGTCGAAGGTTTTAATGACTCAGGATCAATGTATGCCGAAGAAGGAACAGCTTCGCGATTACTGGGAATGATGGTCTCAGTTTTTGATCTCAGGGTATTGCAGTATATGAACAGATTAGGATCACCGTTAACTGTTACCTCCACTCCATTGTGAGGAAACTTAATGCATTGGTGATATGTAGATGGGACTGCCCTCATTTCATGAATCCAAGGACGCCCTAGCAATATGTTGTAAGTGAGATCTAGATCTAGGACTTGACAAAACACATCCTTCGTAACTGGCCCAATTCTGAGAGCTAAGGTGACTGTGCCCTTGGATGGACACTCTTCATCATCATATGGCTTGATAGTGATTTGATTTGTAGAATTCACAACTTTATCAGAATATCCCAATTGTTTAATTGTGCCCAATGTACAAATGTTTAGACCAGCTCCTCTATCTATAAGGACTCATTTTATTCGATGTTTGTGTATAAAGGCTTCAATGTGTAGTGGTGCATTATGTGGCTGACTTACGGAGGCGTCGTCGGCTTCTGTGAATGTAAGGGAATGTGGAATGGAAAGGTATCCCACCATGGCTTGAAACTGGTCCACGTTCAGATCAGTACGAACGGCAGTGTCTCTCAAGATTTTGTCAAGAATGGCCTTATGTGCAGGGGATATGCGTAGGAGCTCAAGAATGGAGATGAGCGCAGGTGTTTTCCCTAATTGTTCTACAAGGTCATACTCAGGCTTGGTTGATGAAAATGGGGTGTTTTTGGCTGGAGCACCTTGCAAAGTGATTTTACCTCGACGGGTTGTAACATGACATTCAGAGGTAGGTTCGGAAGAAGATCCAACACCTTTTAGGACAATCTTAGGTCTTCGGGTAGAATTCTCAGGGTTTTTGTCCTTGATGATAATGGTAGAAACGTATTTGTCCATCGAAATGTGATTGATAGTTGAATCATAGTTATAGGTTGCTCCGGTATAGTTGGTTTGGTCATCTGTGGCTTTAGCTTTTCCCTTGTCATGTTTTGAGAATGGTTCCTTAAACATCTCATGTTCTTGATTGGATGAGTGTCCCTCAATCTCAATGTCACCTCTATCAATGAGATCTTGTATGATGTTCTTCAGTTGATGACAATTTCCTGTCTTATGACTCTTGCTTTTATGAAATTCACAATACTCATCATCATTCCACCAATTTGGTTTAACCTTTGGTTCATATGGAGGAAAATCTGGAATAGTGATTACCTTGTTTGCCACTAGGTTTTTGAAAGCTAACTCAAGTGGTTCTCCCAATGGAGTGTACTTCCTTCGTGATTTAGAAGTTGTTTGAGTATTCACCTGATTTGATCCGGAAAAAACGAATTTGGGTCGCACTATATTGGCATGAACACCATCATTGACTGTGTTCTTGTTTTTATTCCAAAATCTTGGCTTGTCTTTTCCTTTAAAGTCATCTTTGTTTTCCTTGAATATCTTAATGACTCCTTGTTCTATTAGGACCTTCTCTGTTGCTAAGCCTTTTTCAATGACGTCCTTCAAGGTGGACAAACAAGCTTTCCTTAAGTCATAACCAATCTCTTTGTTAACATTTTGGGTGAACATTTCTACCATTTGTTTTTGTGGAATTTCACAAGAGCATCTGCTGGCTAGATTCCTCCATCTTTGTAAAAATGATGCAAAAGATTCTCCCTCTTTTTGCTTAGTGTTGCACAAAGTAGTGATTGATATGTCTGTCTTTATGTTGTAGGAGAAATGTTGAATAAATGCCTCTGCTAAGTCACCCCATGACTTAATACCAGGTGGAAGTTGGGAGAACCATTCCATAGCTTGATCACCTAGGCTTTGTGGGAATAATCTCATCAAATATGTCTCTTCTTAAGCTACCTCAATGCAAGCTGTGAAAAACTGTCTTATGTGTGCCTTAGGATCCCCTTTTCCTCTATACTTATCAAACTTGGTGTCACAAAGTGTGTAGGAAATAGAGGCATTGGAATGCTCTTGTCAAATGGATAAGGACATATGTCTCTCATTGTGTATGTTGGCTTTGGTGTATTTATGTCCTCCATTTTCTTTTGTAAGTCCCTGATTTGTTGCTCCAAATTGCTCTTAGGTGGAGATCGACTTCTTGGACCATACCCTATGCTTGAGGATTGGAGGAGGAGCATGTTGCATATATGGATGATATTGATCATACACATGTTCATATGGAGGAGGTCTATAGTGATGCTGCATATATGGACCACTTGGTATAGATTCATGTTGAGGAATGCCATATCTATTTTGTCCATGTATACCATACTCTACAGGCATGTCATGTTCTAATGTGTTGCCCCCAAATTTGACACGGGGTTTCCTTGTGTCCAAATTTTAAGGATGCTTTTGAATATCCAATTGCTTTGGTGGTTGATCCTTAGCATTGATATGTGATTGAGCATATTTCTCTACATAAGACTTCCATAATGGTCTGCGAAGGTGAGTATCATATGCTTGACCATGTGTATGTGGGACCTCTGGTTTTTGAAACAAAGATGATGGTGATTTAGGTACCATATGTGGTCCTCTATTTCCTCCACTATTAGGCCTCCTTTGATCCATGTTCGAGTGAGTTTGTTGCAAAGGTCGATTTTCCATTATTTGAGACATGTCAAAATCATGAGGGATCTTGGCTCCACTTTGTGCCATCATTTGTAAGAGTATTGTCTATCTCTCCTCATTATTTCCTCAATCAGTTGATTGAAGCGGGGGTCCATAATGGATTCTTCCACATATGGTGAATGTACGGAAAAGTTGTCCATATTGTCATTGTGTGTATCATTGTTGTTTGCAGTGTCCATGTTCTCAACATTTGGAATGTTTCTATAGGCATCCATGTCAGGTAATGTGTTATGATCAGTATTGAAAAAGACATCATTGTCGTACTCATAGACACTCATGTTTGCAGACTCTTGAGCCTCTTTAGTTTCTCTCCTAGATTTTTTAAGACGGGTTTCAACCATGAACTAGGTATTGACTAAGATGTGTTAGACTAGATGAAAATGAAAAAAGTATGGAAGACCAAGGTTTGGATGCAATGTAAATGAATCTGAAGTGTACTTGCAATGTCCAAAGTGTAAGACCAAGTATGTATGTAGTAGAGTAGTTGTGACTTCCAAAGAGAGGATAGTTTCTCTTGATTAGGTAAGTTGACCTTGACTCTAAGTGAGACCAAATGAGACCCAAAGGTGATAGACCTTGATGAGGGACCACTTACCAAAGTGTTGTTGTATGTAGTGTGTTGACAAAGTATGATGAGGACAAGCAAGTGACCTTTTGACTCAAGTTTAGACAAATGTGAATGTAATGTGAGGTGTAAAGCAATGATGGACTTTGTGAGACCCAAAGACAGATTGAATGCTAAATGAAACCCTAGAGAAATGACCTAGGAAGCTCAAGAATTCCGAAAATGACTATGTTTGTTTGCTAGATTGTAAAAGTTTTTTTTTTTTCAATTCTGAACACAGACGCACATGTATACTGCACAGACGCGATTTCCTGACGCAGATGTGGTTTTGTTTAACACAGACGCGCTTCTGAGATTTCTGTAAAGTGCACTGTTGATTCTAGAAACACAGACGCGTTTCTACCCTTCACAGACGCGGTTATACAACACAGACGCTATTATATCAGACATAGACGCGCTTCTGCAAAATTTGTGCAATTTTTTCCAATCTGTGAAGTCGTTTTTGTTGTGACCAAATCTGACTGTTTGACTATTTTTCGTGACAAGAGGACACAGTGTTGATGAAGACCCAATGTTTGCAAGTGTCTAGACTCAAAATGACTCCAAAAAAATGTGTGTTGTTTGATGTAAAATTGTTTTGCATACACTTGAAGACACAAAAGACACAATGTTTTGTTGTTTGGTCTTGAATGTTTTGAATGTTTAAAATAAGTCAAGCACAATTCTTATGGCTGGCCAAGACAATAGTTGTTGATCCCACATGGGGTTTTATCCCTGAGGCTACGCTATTCAGAGCGGATACTTAGATTCTTGACCTCACTAGCTCCACCCTCTGCACTCACTTCTCGGGTCAGCCAAACATCAGTCCCCACGAAAACTCCTCGTGGCGAACTTTGTATCTCTACTAAGAACCGTATGTGTGTGGGCCACTACCAGAGGTCCGACCTCCTGCCCCAACAACTAGAAGGATTTAGGCTTCTAAAACAAAAAGGTACTAGTAAGGGCATCCGCTCCTGTGGCCATACATGCGACACGTTCAGCTCTGTAAATACAGAAGGCTCCCAGCCGGTAGGGCTTACGCCCTACAAATGATCAAATAAATTTGATCAAACGGGTTTATGGGGACACATAGTGTTGGTATGAACTAATTAGCACACATTATCCATAGTTTTCACCATGAATACAGTTGTTTATAGTGGTTCGCAAGGGGTGGGTTTTCTTCGCTACCACTTGAGTCGTTCTCTTCTCACTAGTAGTCCTAATGACCACACGGGAACACAGGCCCTCTAAAGATTAAACAAAAAGAGCCTATTGCTCAAGACATAAAAGACAATGATTCAATTTTAGTGCACCAATTGAAGTGTTTGCTAGTGTATGAAAACAAGGCACACAATAAAAATCCAACAACCCTTGCCAAGGACCTGCAACAAAGAGTTGATAGTAGTTTGGATTGTTTCAAATAATCACCCCTTCCTGCAAGCACATAAGTTAGGTTCGTTAGCTAGATCTGAAAATGTTAGATCAAAATAAACCAGATCTGAAACCTTAAATGCAAAACCCAAAACTAAATCAATAATTCAAAATTTGAAACCGGTGCACACAAACGTGGTTACCTTAGACACAGACGCGACTTTGTGATGCAAACGCGGTTCTGTGAGACACAGACGCGTTTCCAGAACCCAGACGCGACTTCTGGACACAGACGTGTCTAAAAACACTGCAGACACGCCTGAGGAACACAAACGCGGTTTTCGAAATCTGCAAAATAAAATACTGTCGATAACATAGATGCGGTTTCAGATGTCGCAGACACGTCAGAAAATCAAAAATGCGAACCGAAAGTATGCAGATGCGAAAATATCAAAATGTTGTCGAAAATGTCAAATCTCCAACTTCAAAACACAAAATCTGCAACAAGGATGTTAAATGCAAAAAGGGACAAGAGTCCCACTGGGCGTGCCAAAATGTATATGGTGAAAATGAATAACAATAATAACGATATTGAAAGGCTAAATAAATTCAACCACAAAACCCTAACCTAACAACAACAAAGATCCACCATAACATATGAAGATTACCTAAGACAATGCAAATCAAACGAAATCACAAAGATTATACCATCACATGTCCAATAGGGTTTGGATCTCCATTCTTCCTATCTCCATTGATCTTGTTTGATGTATTTGCTCTCAGATTTCATGTGCACAAGAGCTCAACAAAGAACGGAATGTGGTTGCAAGTAGGATCGCATATGCCAAGTAGTCAATTGATCAAGTAGTTAGAATGATTGATTAGAATGATTGATTAGGGTTTGATAATGAAAGAAGCATCTCCTTATATAGAAGACACTTTAAGAAATAGAGGGATAAGATTGAGAGGTGTAAAAGGAGGTCGGCTATGATTAGAGGGTCGGTAAAAGAAATAATAAAATAATGAAAGGGGTAGGTAGTGTATGAATTAAGAGATGAATGACATGTGTCATGGGTAGAAAAGGTTAATGAATTAATTAAATAAATAAAGATTTATATAATTAATAGGAGGAGTGAGATAATTAAATAAATAAGATATTTATTTAATTTAGGAAAAGGATAATTTAAATAAATAAATGTAATTATCTAAATGAGAAATAAGGCTAGAAGAGGATAAATGAATTAATTAAATAAATAAAGATTTATTTAATTAATAAAAGAATTAAGCTTAGATAATTAAATAAATAATATTTATTTAATTAGACTGGACAATTTTGGGTGTCTACATTTTGCCCCTCTTTGAGACAATGCGGCTTGTCACGTTGTTTCAAAGAAGATAATATGAACTGATACAGAGTTGCCCCAAGATGGGAATGATATGCCCCCTCGAGAGATGGGATGAAAAAATGTTTGAAAATATCACAAACAATCTCTCGATAAGAAAGACGGGATAGAATGGACTGACCGGATAAAGTGACAGAGTCACGGGATAATGAAGACTGACTCGGGAAACGAGGGCTAGGGCAGTCTATAAGATAGACCACGAGGGAAATACATCCTCATTGTCATCCACACCTCCAAGAGATCAGAGTGCAGAGCGAGAATAGAGCAGTAGCAGTCAGCAGCGATGGCCTTTGTTCACAGATTCGACCACGTTTGCCGATTCCAGAGGCCAGCAGAGGCAGGACAGCCAGTAAGTACCACAAAACCTCCTCGTACTTTGATGCATTTATTGTTGTCATTAATGCATGCTAGATAGGGTAATAAATGCGCTCTAGGTTAGGCTCCCAAAAAAGTCAAAAACGTCCAGCGCGTCTGCGTTGGTGCCAGGCGCGTCTATGCTTGCTAGGGGCGTCTGTGTTTGTGCCTGACACGTCTGTGATGAAAAACGCGTCTATGCTATGTAGGCACATCTATGCCAAAAAGGCACGTCTGTGTTGCCCAGGCGCGTCTATGGAGAGCATAGGCACGTCTATGTGTTTCAAGCGTGTCTACGTAAAACAGGCGTGTTTATGCAGTCTTCAAGCACGTTTTTGTCCAAAAAATGTGAATTTGTGTCTTCTAGGTCAAATCGGCAGTTTTGTGATAAACATACGCTGTCGATTGGATAAGCTGCTGAGAGGATACACTCAAGCAGATCCTCTAGGGAAGACTAGGATTGCACATAGGGCTAGGATTGACAATTCTGTGATAGAACATACATTGCCAATTAGGAAACTACTCAAGAAGATTCACTCAAGTAGAGGCCCTAGGATAGGATAGATCAAGGCACTTTGTGATGAACAGTGAGTACCAAGATATAGTACTTTGTGATGAACAGGGAGTACTAAAATATAAGCAGCACTTTGTGATGAACAGTGAGTGCAAATGTGAGCAACACTTTGTGATGAACAGTGAGTGCCACACACGTAGTACTTTGTGATGAACAGGGAGTACCACTAGGATAAATAGCAACACTTTGTGATGAACAGTGAGTGTCACTAGGATAGAATGCCATATGCACTTAGATAAAGAGTAGCATTTTGTGATGAACAGGGAATGCCACGATGACTGACATGATTGATTCGCTTGACTTCAGGAGTATTTGCCTATGTTGGAGTCACGGGAGAGATTCCCATCGACACAGAGATTGCGACCTGAGTTGACAGCCGAGGACCGAGCTGCGATTGAGGCTATGGGATTGAGACATTCTGTATGTGCCTGAGTTTCAGGCAAACATGGGACTGCTAACTGCACTAGCGGAGAGGTGGCACTCCGAGACTTGCACCTTCCACTTGCCGATGGAGGAGATGACAGTCACCCTCGAGGATGTATACAGGATTCTGAGGATACTGATCGATGGGGAGCTAGTTCCGTACGATCGAGACGGAGACAGGGAGGCCCTAAGACGAGTGTTCCGGGACCCAGGACTGGAGATGAGGGCAGGACACGTGGCTTGGGACACCATGACAGGTACAGGATTAGCGCTTCCAGCAGTGACAGGAGGAGCGATCAGTGGGTTCCTGTGTCCTGATAAAGCGACACGAGGGTTGGCTGTGGGCTGGGGAGGAGCATTGGAGACATTGGTGACACAACACACCAGATATGCCTAGGGACCGTGTGTGCTAGCACACCTATATTACGAGCTGCATCAGTTTGTGTACCACGGGTCAGTGGGATTGGGCTGCGATGTCACATTGTTACAAGTGTGGGCCTATGAGCATCTGCCAGTGACGAGACCAATAAATTTCAGGGGCAGAGGTCACGGACGCAGTTTCGTACACTTGTACGATATGATCATTTCGCAGCCACGGATTGGCAGGTTAGAGCACTGGCGGCGGGTGATTGATGACATTCATATGGTTATATGGAGGCCATACCTGGGAAGTGAGCA
This sequence comes from Cryptomeria japonica, assembly GCF_030272615.1. Lineage (NCBI taxonomy): Eukaryota > Viridiplantae > Streptophyta > Pinopsida > Cupressales > Cupressaceae > Cryptomeria > Cryptomeria japonica. Next base: position 51,215,178 of record NC_081407.1, on the reverse strand, counting down.
GTGGGAGGATGATGCAGTAGAGTTGCCCTACACCTTTTGGAGCAAGCATCTAATTGGACGGACGCCCTATGTACTGGAGAGGCAGTTAGTGGACAGGGTGGGCAGGCAGTTCGGCAGGATTCAGCGGATGCCACAGGCTTCAGGCATGTATGCACGGACTATCAGGGATCAGGCGCAGTTTGGGCCCTTATTATCATATGATCAGGCTGTTACACAGCTAGTAGAGATGATGCCCCTACCCTAGGACATATGGCCAGAGATCGAGGATGCCAGCATGGATGCCGAGTACACAACATACTGGGCCGACCATCCATTCCCACGCCTGACGGATCTAGGAGAGCTACTAGATGGAGATGGTGGTGGGGATGGGGATGATGATGGAGATGATGGGGGTAGAGGCCGACGGAGGAGGGGGGCAGTTGGAGAGAGGAGGGTGGTGCCACGAAGGGAGGGTGGAGAGGACAAGCAAGCTCGGGTAGTGAGGGGTCACAGTGGATTACCGCTACAGGTGCCAGCAGCACAGGGTCCCAGAAGAATGCAAGTACAGGGACAGGTACAGGGACAGATACAAGGACAGGCACCAGTACAGGAACAAGCACAGGGGCAGGCGAAATGTCCAATAGGGTTTGGATCTCCATTCTTCCTATCTCCATTGATCTTGTTTGATGTATTTGCTCTCAGATTTTATGTGCACAAGAGCTCAACAAAGAACGGAATGTGGTTGCAAGTAGGATCGCATATGCCAAGTAGTCAATTGATCAAGTAGTTAGAATGATTGATTAGAATGATTGATTAGGGTTTGATAATGAAAGAAGCATCTCCTTATATAGAAGACACTTTAAGAAATGGAGGGATAAGATTGAGAGGTGTAAAAGGAGGTCAGCTATGATTAGAGGGTAGGTAAAAGAAATAATAAAATAATGAAAGGGGTAGGTAGTGTATGAATTAAGAGATGAATGACATGTGTCATGGGTAGAAAAGGTTAATGAATTAATTAAATAAATAAAGATTTATATAATTAATAGGAGTGAGATAATTAAATAAATAAGATATTTATTTAATTTAGGAAAAGGATAATTTAAATAAATAAATGTATTTATCTAAATGAGAAATAAGGTTAGAAGAGGACAAATGAATTAATTAAATAAATAAAGATTTATTTAATTAATAGAAGAATTAAGTTTAGATAGTTAAATAAATAAAATATTTATTTAATTAGACTGGACAATTTTGGGTGTCTACATAATGTAATACAAAATTACTCAGAGAGATTATGTATGTGAGGAATTTATTGTGAGGGTTATTCAGGTAAAGGGTTTAGGGTTTCATAACGGAATAAACAGAGCTTAAACCGGAACTGTATTTTGGCATAGAAGATGCTATCTTAGTAGTTCACACTTCTCCAGATTGTTGTTTGGAATTTTATGTAGTCAGTGAGGCTCCTATTGTGATTGAGTAGTGTGCTCTAGGCTGTAAACCTTCCGACAAGTGCAAACCCATCATACTTTTTAATATCTCTTCATATGGCCAGTGGATTGATATTGTGGGTCACAAATCCCACCATGGTTTTTCCTCATTGAGGTTTTCCACCTATAAATCTGTGTTATGATTCTCATTTATGTGTTTGGCTTATTGGTTGTTTTACTTCTTTCAATTTTGTTTATACCGGTTGGTGTATGAATGTTTTGTTAAGGCTAAAATCTACTATTCCGGTATAACACTGATTCACCCCCCCCCCCCAGCGTCATTGGTTTCCAACAGTATGTTCCAACCACAAATGTCTCACAAGAAACACTTATGCCAAGATAATTTGAAGAGAAGTTTTTTGTCAATAAGTGATAAGGGATTAGATACATAAGGAAAGAGCTCTCCTACATATTTATTGCCTCAACCCACTAGGTTTACTCCCCCTTAAATTGAGAAGACAAAATAATGTTTTGTTTCAAATGCGATACCAAATATAGAAGAGGACAGAAATGTAATAAAAAGACATTATTCTATATTTAAGGTAGGAGTGAGGAATCAATATCAGATGGTGATAGGGAGTCAAATGAGGAATCACATGGTTCCCAACTACTCATTTCTTATCATGCTCTATTAGGTTTTAGCACTCCATAAGCTCTCAAGGTAGTGGGTTTCTTAATGAAGCGGAGTGTAACAGTGTTGATTCACTCGAGTAGTACTTGTAATTTCATCAACAAAAACTTAAAAGTTTTATGCTCATTTAAACTATTTTATAAATCCAACTCTAGAGCTTCAGTTCTTAATTTTATTTGGTGATATTTTTAGTTGTTTTAGAAAATCCAACAACATTAAATTATCCATGCAAGATTATCATTGTGATTTCCCAATATATGCTATCTTCATGGGTGGAGTAGATATTGTCTTGGGAGTACAATGACTTACTACTTTGGTAACAATTGAGATGAACTTTCAAGAACTATTCATGAGATTTCAACCAAAATGAAAGACATTGGAGCTCATAGAGTTTTGTGCGAAATCCCACAAATGGTAAGCTCTCATCAAATGCAAAATTTTCTTAAGAAAGGAGATGATGGATTTATGGCCCAGTTATTTTCATTGGAAGCTTATAAATTGAATGCCCCTACCCATCTAGATTTACAAGGAATTATAGATCACCACTTAGTGGTCTTTCAAGAGATGCCTAAGGGACTTTTACCTAAGAGGGATCATAATCATGTCATATAACTAGTGTCAAGTAGCCAAACACCCAATATGAGGCCTTACAGGTACCCATACATTTAAAAACTTTTTAGATTGAAAAAACTATTTAAGAGATGCTAGAAGCAAGAATTATTAGGCATAACCAAAGAGCTTACTCTCACTAGCAATAATGTTATGTAGGAAGGATTAAACATGCAGATGTGCCCAGACTATAGAGTTCTCAATATGTACACCATCAAATATAAGTTTCCTATTCTAGTCATTAAGGGTTTATTAGATGAATTGAATGGAGTGATGCTTTTTACAAAGATAGATCTTAGACTGAGTTATCACCAAATTCAAATGAAGGAAGAAGATATTCTCAAGATAACATTTAGAACCCATGAGGACCATTATGAGCTTCTTGTGATGTCTTTTAATCTACTAATGCACAATCTTTATTTCAAAAAATTGATGAGTTTCATCTTTAATAAATCTTTGAGTAATTTTGTACTAGTTTTCTTTGATGATATATTAACTTATAACAATACATAATATAAAAATAGCATTACAAGTTCTCCAAGATCACCAGTTCTATTTAAAACCTGCTAAGTATTGTTATCACTAAAGCTTGCACCCTTTTCTAAGCTATCAACTTAGCAACCTTGTGACACATGGGAACATTCTCAGGCTCTGGGTAACCTGCAATGAGAATGGACCTCTAGAGAAAGTTGTTTCTTTTGGATTCTTCACCTAAACTAACTTTTGCAGAGGAAAAGGAAAGGAGGAAACATAAAATGAAATTGTACTTCCTAAAGGTGATGCACCAAAACTGATAATTTGAAATTTGCAGAAAAATAACTAACACACAGAATAACCAGTAACAAAAGGTACTCTTGCACAACTGAAAGACTCGTAACCTTTGCATCAATAATTTTTGAGGCTAAAATATTCACTATCCTAGTAGGAGAAAGATATTTTCTCACAACTTGAGACTAATTATAGTAGTGGAACAACTTATAACATGAAACTATACCAATCACCAAGCACTCAATATCAAGAAATCTATGAAGGCAAAATATTCTATTACTATAAAAAATGTGTTATAATGCTATCAAACTCTAAAACTGAGTTACAAACTTATCAATTTCTGCAAAAAGAACTCTGAAAATTATAAGTTACAAGAAATGAACTACTAAGAACTAACTTCAAAAATAAAGTTTGGACAATACTTATGCTTCAAAAGTAGTTGCATAAAAAAAGGAACTAAAAACTACCTTGGTCGAATGCTCTCAAAAAGCCTATTGTTAAGCTCTCCAAATATCTCCAAAAAGGCATGTGCATGAAGAAAAAATCAAGCCTTGTCACCTTTAATCATAAAGGTACTAAAGAATGCATTAATCTTCTCTAAATTGAATCAAACAACCCCTATATTCTCTCCATATGTTGGACAACTTCTTCAAACCTCTCTATATGCTCTCCATCTCATAAATTTTTCAGCTTCATCCATTGACACATTAATTAAGGCAAATCTAATAATTTTACACCATAAACAAGAGCAATTGCCTCTATCTCTGCATTACATATAATACTTGCTAGCTGTTATACAACATTATTTTTAGCAAATATGTATATCTTAGCCTAAGCAAAAACAAAAATAAAAAGAAAGTCCTAAGGGCTACAGGAAATTATTGAAGGAGAAGAAATTAAAATAAAGGCACAAAATGCCTTTTCACTGAGTACATTGGTTTTTTTTAGGATTTTTTTTTTGAGGTTTTACTGTGGACTTTGTACAGATTCTCTTATCCATTTACAGGTATATTCATTGTTGTAAGAAGAAAAAACTTGAAATGCTCTATTTTTTTCTTTGCAAGGAAATGATGAAATATGCATTTCTTTCTTTTATTCCTCTGTGCTTCTGAAAACACTGATGCTTGATGTAACAGTGCTCTGAGTGCATCGAAAACTTTGTGGGTTTCCACCCATTTCTAGAAATGTTGAGTACATCCTATTCTTCTTTGATATCACTACATTACTCCAGTTATTTTAAAAGTTTTAGCAAGAAATGGGTTTCTTGGCACATTAATGCGAAGTAATAATGATGTATTTCGGTTTTTTTCAACTTCTTCATGCTCTGAGTTTGGTGTCTAGTGGTGGTTCTATGCCTTCTATATGATCTCTCGCCATGTACATTGATAAACTATTTTACCTTCATCTTTTATGGCTCTACTTAAAGAACCTTACTACCCTCCACGCATGGTTGCACTGTGACACCTTCCATGATGCTCATTGTTCTATTTCTTTGTTCTAATAAGAAGCAGTAATTGCTAATTGAAACAAAGCTCTGTTATTAATATACTGTTGACACCTTTGCAGTATTTTCTGTGATCATGTATACTATAAATTCAATAGACTCTTCACTGTGCGTGTTTCTCATTAACTGCTCTTTCATGATTATGAGGTGACTACGAGTTACACTTTTCTTTAGATACACTTTATTTTATGCTTTGATTGTTTGTTTTTCTTTGAAAGAAGATCACTAGGATATGTCATTGAATGCCAACCTCATGATATTATCATGGTGACTATGCTTGGCTGCTATTTCACAATGCACATGGTATCTAATATGATACACTGTCCTTCAAGCTAGTCTACACTTTCAACAACTTACTGCTCTTGGCCTTAGGTCTTATTACTACTATGTGGCTGATAATAAATATGTGATCTGTAAAGCCTTTTAAGTTTATCCACTCTTTATTCATGAAGGCACTGTCAACACTAACTTCCAAGAAAAAATCTTATTATGACCTTTGCAATTTTGATTCTTAAAATCTCTCTTTATGCCTTTGTTATCCTCCTATCACGATAGTGATAGGTGACTGAAAATATGTATGGTACACAGTGGCCCTTTATACTCTAGCTTCCATCATCCTCTGTCTTTTTTGGAGGCTCTGTTGTCTCAAAAATAGTGACTGTGTATCATTATTTTGAAACTTGGACTATGACTTTGGTATGCACTGTCGTTATGCTTTGCGTGCTCTTTGAAACACTATCCTTTTACAAGACTGCTATTGTCCTCTTTTGTGTGAAGGGTTAATTGTGATTGCTTCTATAAAGGCCTTTATAATCTTAAGACTGTTGTAGCTGCATTATCCCTAGTACTCGTAGGTCCACCATTGACATATCCTCTGTGGAGAAAATGTGCCTTGTCTGGGACATGTTGACGTGTTTTTTATGACTACGTCTAACATAGAATAAAGTTACCAACAGTCACCTTACTCTCTCTTGATCAAAATTAGTCTGTATGCTAAGATTGCACAAAAAGTTCAAACAGCTAACTCCAAGGTTCTTTCAATGCGTGGACGTGACTCAGATGACTGATGGGTTAGGTGCTAACCCAAGGCGCCTTACGCATTCACATGTAGAAGATAGAAAGTTCAAGGATTTCTATACGAATCATTGCAATTAAAGCTCTATTTTTTTTTTTGATTTTTAGATTTAAGCTATACAGAAAACTAAATGAGGAAAAGTTTAGAGAACTAGGCTAAGGCTAATCTAATCCTCTGAACACGGAGACGGGATTACTTATGCAAAATTCAACCACGCTTCGCTTTGCCAACAATGTACAACTACACGAAGGTGGTGCAATCTTCAAAGGGTGACTAAAAGATTTTCAAATCATCAATAGAAAACATCAAATCGAACAATCTCTACTAATAATCAAAGCTAAACAAACACAAATAACGAAGGCTCAATCTAACTTTGCACAGTATGCAACAATCAGCTGCACACCAAAAGTATGAGCATGAATCTTGCAACAAGCAATCCTATCAAATCCAGTCCATCTAATAACATGAAAGCAAATTTAATCTATGAAGAGAGTGAGACCATGGGAGCTCCAAAACAATACAAGAATACACCAACAATAGAACAATGTATTAAGTGCCTGCTTCAAAAACTCCTAGCAACAATCTCAGACAATAATCTCTGCTCCTTATAAATGAGGGGGGTCACCCCTTTATATGGGCTCCTGGCATTCACTACATACAATCCCTAAAGATTCCCCACTCAAGATGCAACAAGGTAGGAAATGGCTATTAATGCCCACTAAGCCCATATACAATTATTTTAAAAGCCCAAAAATGGCATCCATCAATGCATTAAATGCACCCCATCACATCAAACATGCCCAAAATACAATAAACATTCCCATGCAAGAAATAAATGCCCATCATTCCCCATGCGACGATCACATGCGTAGAGAATCTGTCATAGAATCATTAATAAGGCGGCTGCATGTAAGAAGATTCCTCATGCATTCAACATGCATTGACCGGGCCACCACTAAGTCAAAAATATTCCAGCAATAAATATGCCGCCACTATTCAACCTAAGGTTCTCGTCCAAAAATGGACGATCATTAACTCGTTCATTTATTGCAGATGCAATTAATTTACTAATGACGGCTTCCAGCTCTCCAATGGAGATACTTGGCACATTTTCAATATCAAATTTCATCAGGCTAATTTCTTCCTCACTCTTGAAAAAGAAGCTTTCCCATTCCATCATAATTTCTTGTGTCCTATTCATTGTATAAGAAAATGAAGAAATATTTGCAAAATATTCCTTAGGGAATGAGCGTATGAAGAAGAACTCATGCAGCTGAAATTTCAGGGAGTTCGCTATTACTCCATTCTCATTGAGCTTCCTTGCGAACAGTGCTTCAATTACATTGATGATTTTCTCCTGCACCTTTTTTATCAAGTCTTTCAAGGTTAAAGACTCCATGTTGAATTTATCAAAGGTGTTCTTTCCTGAGAAAACGATCCAGAACCATCGGGGAAAGTCATAAACCTCGTTCTCTTGAATTACTTTCCCATCAATTAGAATTTGCCTTGGAATCTTTGTCAGAGCCCTGAGCCGCAAAATAGTTAAGTCCTGGTATATGTGAACATCTTCCCACAATCCTTCCATTGTCTCCAATCTATTCAGGAGGGCTAGGAACTTTGAATGAAGCTGAGCCAAGTCCTCGATGAATTTTACTACTTCAGTGTTAACATCTTCTATCCATTCCCTGGAATTCTATGCCATTGTTGTATTTACTTTCGCATCATCAACAACTTCTTTAGAAATGGAAGGAGAAATGAATGAACGACTTGCCTCCCTGAGTGGCCTTTTAAAACTTCTGATGTACTCGCATAGAGCTCTATTTTCTTCCCTCAGCCTCTTATATTTCGCCTGTCTTCAACATCTTTTCCTTCATGGCTAAGGAAGATTCTTCGAAGTCTCCAATTACTTGTCTCGTGGAAGCAAGACCAAGATCAACCTGTCAGAAAACATAATATTTCTGTCTGATATCATTGATGTCCTTATCCACTGCTAGCTCAGCAATATGCAGGGTCTGTGATCCAGACTCATCCCTCACAACTTTAGAAAATTTCCGGGGAGCCTTCATTTGTGTTGGCTGATCCATCTTCTTGAACAACTCTTCTAATTCCCGAGCTGGATCAATTTCCTTTTTTGGTTCCTTCCTCAGCCTTTTTATCAACCAATATGGAACAGGAATGGAGTGACTATGGATTTCCATGTGCTCTTGCTCCTATAATTTTTCTTCTATTTCACCAAGGATGGCTTCCACGAAGCTATCCTAACGAGTCTCTTCTTGGTGTGGAGAACTTTCTTGTCTTTGACTTCTTGGCTGATTGGGTCTGTGTGATGCACTAATACTGAGTATATCTGGTGCTGGAGTATTACCTGGAGGTGGATTTGTTGGATGTGCAAACATCTCTACCTCATGTACACTGGAAGAACTTGCCGATGACTACACCCTTTCTACCCTTGCTCTCTTTTGCGGAGGTTCTTCCTGTCACACCTCTTGTTGAAATTCTTGTGGAACTTCCTGTTGGCTATCTTTCTTCCTTGACGTCCTTGGTCTCTTTTGGGGCGCTTTTCCGTTTATCAATTAGGACATCTCCTTTTGCCTGGGCCTGTGAAGATCCTTCTGTTGTTTCACTATGGGAATCAAGACTTCCCATTAGCTGATATGTCAAATGAACATTTCCTTCCGTCAACTTCCTTATCTGCCGATCAACTCAGTGCTTAATGAATTTCAATACCGGTCTCGCCAGGACATTCAAATCATCAATTTCGGGCTCCAACCAATCTAGCAACTGAATGGGCTGATCTTTCACTTTCTCAAATTCAGGTTGTATTAAATCCGAATCCTCTTTCACTTGATTCGGCACTTGGTAAATTTCACTTATCCCGATGGTGTCAAGGGGCAGTCTGGAATACATTTTCCTCCGGACTTCAAAGTCTTCCTAGGCACTTGCCCAATAATCTTCCAAGTGAAATTTGTGTATGAATTTCACCGAAGCAACCTTCCTAATTTGTTGGTAAGGATCATACTGAGCTCTGCATTTATAAAATAGCAGGTGACAGAATGCCAACTCCTCCGCTGCACTCTTAGTCGCTTCCAACCTGGGCACATTTCCATGATTTCACCTAGGACAACTGGGAATTCAATAGACTGTTTCTTCTTCTTCTTCTTCTTCTTCTTCTTCTTCTTCTATAATTGATCATAGGCTGTTAACTGCCTCATGAGTTCTAGCAATATGAGTTTATCTGATGGATACCTTAGCAACTTGTATGACTGGTATGAAAATCCTTGATTCTTGATGTAGGTGAATTTAGGAAACTATAAGAACGTGGCTCCATACTTCTGGACTAGGGCCATCGCTTGCGGCGACACCCTTATATGTAATTGTTTATGCATAAGTCATGTCAAGTACATAGTGTAGGTGTCGTTCGCCTACCTATAAGTGTTAGAGAGTTCAAATAACCGGAAGACAACAGAGAGGGGGGGGTGAACCAGTTGTCACAGATTACTAGAACATTTAACAATTAAAACCTTAATACAAGAATCCAAAACATTAATACCGGAATGCTTAAACCAAATACCGAAATAGCAGTTAAACCATTTAAGCATAAACAATAATCAGAGAATAAATACCATCCACATGACACCAAGATTTATACGTGCAAAACCCGATAAAGGGAAAAACCACGATGGAAAGCCTACCCACAGTTAGATAATACTTCTGCAGTAAGTATGTGAATTACAATTGACGGGTCTGCACTTGCAAGAAAGCCAACAGCCTAGAGCGCACTACTCATCACAAAAGGAGTCTCACTAACTACATAGAAATCCAGACTACAATCTGGAAGAATCAATGAACTACAAAGATAGAATCTCCTCTGCCTGAGTACAGTTCCGGTTAAGCTCAATACCGGAGGACTAAATCCTCTTACATAAACCCAACTCGATCTTCAATGATCGACCAAATCCTCTGCCTGAATGATATTACATTATTCGCATATTACATCCCTTTGACAATAACCATGATGATTTACAATGAGATCTTACATCATATATACACAAACCCTCAACCATAAACAATCAAGTCAGCCACCTGACAATAAACAATTACATAATTACAAAACATGTCGGCCTAAGACCAAATAAATAATGTTCAACACATAAGACATCCCGAAAACATATCGAGAGGTCCAATCCACACATTACATTAAGCCTGTCCATAACCTAGATCAACCGGGACCAAATATAGGTCCACAACCTAAAGCAATAATCCAAATTCGCAAGGTCTCGAACATGATCACCAACAGCATCCTGAATCCATACTAGAAGCCGCACCAACAAAACTTATGCATATCATCAAAGATCTTCATCAAAGCTTTGCCAGTGAAACCCTCTCCAGTACCACAAGCCAAGCTTCCAAGCAAACAGGATAGCATCCAATCACCAGACCAAAACCAACTTACTAAATATGAACATGAGTAACAAGAATAAGCCAATTTTATAACCAAACTGTACCGAACCATACCGGATCATGCCGGAACCAAACCAACCAGAAACCACTCATTCTACTTGAAATAGAAGGTAGCCGATAAAGCATCTAGTGTTGACATTAATGACAAAACATCAATGCAACACATAATCAATTCCTCCAAATGGCCAACAATCTCCCCCTTTGGCATTGATGGCAACACTAAATGTGAAAAACATTTAAGTACCAAGAAATGTCAAACAAGTTTCCCCCAATGGGAAACAACCAACAATCTCCCACATAAAGATATAGCAATGAAGTGTTGAAACAAAGCCCAAAATCCCTCTGTGAATGGTATCTCTGTAAAGCTCTGAATTACACATAGATCTCTCCTAATGTATACAACTCCCTTTTTCTTTTTCACATCAATATCTCTCCCCCTTTGACATCAATGCCAGAAATCTGACAAAAATATCAAAGCAAAATCATAAACCACTGAATCACAAAGCTGACTACTCCCCCTAAGTAGTAGCATCCCAACATCAGTGTCCGAATGAAAAATATCTCTGATAATACATACCGGATTGATGCCAAAAAGCATCAATCAGTTCTCTACCGGAGGAGCAGAAACCCCTAACCTGTCTCTCAGGTACTCAAATGGTTCTTTAGGCAAAGGTTTAGTGAAAATATTTGAAATCTACTATTTAGTGTTCACATAAAGCAATCTGACTTCATTTTCTTCCACCTTATCCTTCAAAAAGTTATACTTGATAGATATGTGTTTTGTCTTAGAATGAAATACCAAGTTCTTTGATATGTCAATAGCAGCAGAGTTATCACAGTGAATAACTACCGTTACAATGAAATGCACTTTGATACCCTTCAACATTTGCTTCATCTATAAAACCTGTGTAAAATTAGTAGCAGCAGCAACATACTCAACTCCAACAATAGATAAAGAAGTACATGACAGTTTCTTGCTGATCCATGAAACCAACTTCTTTCCAAGAAAGAAAGATGCACCAAAAGTACTTTTCCGTTCATCAACATCTCCAGCCCAATCAACATCTATATATGCACATAAAGTAAAGTCATCATCTTTAGGGTACCACAAACCATATTCTGATGTACCTTGCAAGTATCTAAATATATTTTTCACCGCACTCATAATTTTCTCTAGGATCACTCTAAAACCTAGATGCAATACAAACAACATTCATCATGTCAGGCCTAGTCTGAGTCAAATAAAGTAGACATCCAATCATAGATTTGTATCTTGTAGGATTTACTGGTGCAGAAACATCTTTTCTTGTTAATTTCTCACTTGTAATCATAGGAGTACTTACAGGTTTAGAATCTCCCATACCAAATTTCTTCAACAATTCCCTAGCATACTTAGTTTGACAGATGAAAATACCTTTGTCAGTCTGAGTAGTCTGCAAACCTAAGAAAAATTTCATTTCCCCAATCATAGACATTTCAAATTCTTTCTCCATATTCTTAGAAAATTTCATGCCCAACTTATCTTTACCTCCAAAAATAATGTCATCAACAAATACTTCAATCATCAATATATCATCATCAGTGATCTTATAATATAAATTACTGTCAGCATTACCCTTAGTAAAACCAAGCTTCAAAAGATATTTATCCAACCTTGCATACCAAGCTCTAGGTGCTTGTTTCAACCCATATAAAGCTTTCCTTAACCTGCAAACCATGTTTGCAATATCTAAAAGTGAAAAACCATCAAGTTACTGAATATAGGCAACATACGCAAGAAATAATCTTACAGCTTCAATCTTAGCTACAGGTGCAAAAGGCTCTCCATAATCAATTCCTTCCTTCTGAGAATATCCTTTACAAACCAATCTAGCCTTATTCCTTACAACTTGACCATCATCATTCAATTTATTCCTAAAAACCCATTTAGTTCGAATAACATTCTTATTTTTAAGCCGGGGAACTAAGGTCCATGTGTTATTTTTCTCAACCTGATCTAATTACTAATATCGATTCAACTTGAGAAATTAAACATACCTCATTAGTTGTCAGTCTTCTTCTTGTCATCACTCCATTGTTCTTAACCCCAATGATATGATCTTCTGAATGATTCAATCTCGCATACCTAAGAGTCCTCTGACTCTTTATTCCTCTTCCCGGTTCTTCAGTTATTGTTGAATTTGATGAATAATGATGAACAACAGATACCCCAACCGGTACTGAGAGGGGGGGGTGAATCAGTACTAATAAAAACTCTCCCAACAACTTATCTAGCTAGAGCAAAACCAACTGGTTATCACCATTACTGAACTTAACCATGGCAATACAGGTTAAACATAGTAAGACATCAAATACCATAAACATATGCATGTGGTATACTAGAAATACCATAACCTATTAACTATATACTTCATAAACATCACATGAAAAATGCATAGCACATAACACACATCACGTGGAAACCTAAATGGGAAAAACCACGATGGGAATGAATACCCACAAACTTGTTTTGAACTCTTTTGAAGCTCGTGCTGTTAGGAGCCTAGTCCGATTAAAGACTTTACAATAAGGTTCTGCTAGGAACCGATCCTGTTACAAATCACCCAGTTAAGGGATGGCTATATACCCTGTTAAAGATTACCTTGCTAGAGGATTTGAAGAACTCAATGATCTTGAGTCACTTGGTTACAGGTTTTACAATAAGCCTGTTAAAGCTACCCGGTAAAGGGATTTTCCATCTATTGAAATGATTAGAAGACAACAGGAAAAACTACTGATCTGATAACAACACTACATGCCAAGGCAGATCCTTTTCATTTCCTCTACTTTGCAATCACACTTCTGCAGTTTTCCTCTTACTGGTCTGGCAAGTATCTCATCACTCGGATACACACAACATTTTCCAACAACTTTACAATAACAAACGTCATTGACCGTATAGACAACAAATAGGTCGGTAGCATAAACCCTAAACCTTAAGCATCTCAAGTTTACAACACAGGCGGTCCAATCCTGACCGTCCAAACACATTGCCTAGAGCATTACAAATTCAAACAGATCACAAGACAATCGGCATCATTTATTCTTCACCGCACATGGGAATCAGTAACCCACCACGCTTCCTTCTCGTACCACTAAGAAGAATGATCATTCCCGAGGTAGACTTCAAACATGGTCGATCTTCTCATACCTCAATCCTTCACGCGCACAAGACTGACGTGGTACCTCAATCTCAGTCACATCTCTTAGCTAACTCATCACAGAGTATCATCGGTTGCATCGCACAAGCTGAATCGCCAAACCAATAACCATAGAGCTAAGGCTACCAACCAATAGTCACACTTAGTGACCCTGACACCGGTTCACTACATCTCTTCATACCTCTTCATACCAGTTCACCAACTTCTTGACATCAATGACAACATACATTATCATCATATCAACATGTCGATTCATCATATGCCAATGATAGGCAACAGAATTTTCTAATACTACTGGAGTAACTGATTCAACACTATGTTTCGGTAAAGGTGCTACCAGTTCAGATATAATCATTTCCAACGCTGGTTCCTTCTCATTAACTCTGATTTGACCTCTATTCAGCTCATCCACCTTGACATTAGCACTCTCCACAATTCTCTGCAATCTCTTGTTATAACATCTATATGCTTTGCTTTCATTAGAATAACCAAGAAATATGTCTTCATCACATCTAGGATCAAATTTTCCAATAATATCATCTCTCTTGATATAACATTTACTACCAAAGATTCTGAAATACTTAACTGTAGGTGTATTACCAAACTATAATTCATAAGGTGTCTTACTGGTTTCTCCTTTGATATGTACTCTGTTAAATGTATAAACCGCTGGCTCACTGCTTCTCTCTAGTAGACATGAGGTAGACTAGCTTCCATCATCATTGATCTAGCAACATCCAAGAAAGTTATGTTCTTCCTTTCCACAACTCCATTCTCCTGAGGTGTCCGGGGAGCAGAAAATTGTCTCCTTATACAATGCTTCTCACAAAAGTTATTAAACTCACGGGATGTGAATTCCCCATCATGATTTGACCTCAAACATTTAATCTTCAATCCTATCTCAGTTTCCATTTTAGCTTTAAAGATTTTAAAATTTTCAAAAGCCTCATATTTCTCCCTCAGAAAAGTAACCCACATCATTCTAGAATGATCATCAATGATTAGCATGAAATATCTATCACTTAGAAAACTTTTAACTCTAGTAAGGCCACACAAATAAGTATGAATAAGATCAAGAACATCATTAGATTTATCTTCTATACTCCTAAAAGAGGTTCTAACCTGTTTTCCCATTTTACATTCTTTACATACCGGATTATAGGTCTTCATAATCTTAGGTATATCTCTAACTACCTTAGTTGAACTGATCTTTACAATGCAATCAAAATTCACATGACACGGCCTCTTATGCCATAGCCAACTTTCATTAATTTGTGCAATCAAACATGTACTCACCGGAATTCAAATGAAATATATTACCTTTTGTCTATGTATTGGTTGCAATCTCAAAACTAGGTCTGTTAATGATTTTGCATTTTCCATCCTTGAAGTGTAATTGAAATCCCTTATCCACCAATTGTCCTACACTCAAAAGATTATGCCTCAAACCTTCAACAAAATAAAACATCCAATGTAATAGGTCATTTTCCTTTGATCATACATGCTTTATCATCTCCAAATCTAACCAAACCGCCATCAAATTATTTCCAGTCATATGATGTGAGCATCCACTGTCAATTACCAATTAATCTTTGTCTTTAATTTTAGCAACAAGTGCCTTCTCTTCAGGTACATTCTCTTCGAGTGCCAGAACATCTTCCTTGATAGCCAAGAACACCCATTCCTTTCCATTGCCGGAACCACTAGCAGAGTTCTACCAGTTCATCATCAGAGTTAGGCTTAAAAGATCTTCTAACTCTTTCTTCAAATCTTGAATTCCTTCTAGGACATCTAGATGCAAAATGACCAATCTTGTTACATGCAAAACATTTAAAAGGTTGTTTTTCCTTCATACTTACTTCCTATCGGTCCTTTAGGTACTCTTCCAAAAAATAGTACTTCAAGTTGCTCAAACTCATCATCTTCTCTTTTCAGTCATCCAACTCTTTTGCATATAAAGCTTTCCAATTTTGCTTACCAGTTGTTGATGCAGATGCATGAAAAGAAGGTTCAGTCTTCATAGCTCCAAAAGGTACAAATTTTTCAAGCTCAAAATCAAATAATTTCCCAACCAAGGTATCTCGATTGATAGAAGTATTAGCCATTGTTCTCAACTCATTAATAGCAGTAGCCTTCATTTTGTAAGTCGGTGGTAGGGCTCTCAGGACTTTAGAAATAATTTCATCTTCACTCAGAGTTCCACTACAACATTGAATTTGCATAGCAATCTCATTTACCCTTTCCATGAATGCAATAATCCTTTCATCTTCTTCCATTTCCAGGTTTTCATATCTCACCCAGTAACCATCAAGTTTAGCAATCTTCACTATAGGGTCACCTTCATTAAGAATCTCCAACTTATCCCACATAGCCTTTCGAGATGATTTGTTAGTTAATCCAATTATATGTTGATCAGAAAGTGCACACAAGAGGGCTTCTCTTGCTCTACAATCATTCTCAATCTCCTTATCCAGGTTAGCTAGAGGAGGATTGCCAGATACCGGATTATGAGGTGTAACACCATTTTGTGTGATCTTCCAAATTTCTTTAGCAAGTCATCTCAGATGAGTCTCCATCTGAATCTTCCATACTGTGTAATGTGTTCATGTTGGCATTGAGTTATCATTGATGTCAACCAGTATTGCAGGCTACCGATAAAGGTTTGTCACCCGGTATAAAAAAGATTGAAGCGGTATGGTGGAAGACAAATAGGTATTGAGAAGATTAACATGAAGGCTTGTCAACCGGTATCGTGGAAGACAAGTAGGTATTGAGACTATCAGTGACTTCACCAGTATGAGGTGAGATGCATGCGTGTTAGCATGTTGAGTGACAACCAGTAGACCATAAACCGGTTTGAAGGATGACTGCCTGTTTGTGATGAAGAGGCAGAATGTTAAAATGATCACAAACCACCGGAAGTGAAGATGTGCTACTGGTGTAGTGTGCACTACCAGTTAGCAGAAGGAGAAGGTCTCACCGTTAAGGGCTTGTGTCGGTATGAGTTTGTTGAAAGTTCAATTGTAAACCGACCTTTTCTCGGTGAGATGAGTGTATGACCGATGTGATGCCATGTGGAGCTGAGGTGGCAAGGACACAGAGGTTGGTGAAGTTTCCATCGACATGGTTGTTGGAACAGACAGTTGACATTAATGAAATATCCACAAATCATAGGTCCATAATAGATTGATGCGGCTCAAGGAAGAATGAATGACAGAGAAAGATAAAGGAGTTGTTGGCACCTGGATTGAAGCAAAGAAATCAGATTGCAAGAGGACCTCGAGAAGGAAACAGCTGGGTCATAAATGTGTCGACAGTTTTCAAGGCTGAAAATCATGGTCAGGATTGCTATTTTTAGCAAATATACATTGGATGTCGAAAAATGCATACAGATGCATTCCTCCAATGCAGGTGATTGATCCAAGACGGATCGGCTCAGATCGAATGCATATTTGGTCAGGAGAAGGAAACCCTAACCACTCCTAGTTTGAATTTGACTTTTGGCGGGAAAGCTCAAGATTAAACGTGATGACTTGAGATTGCAATTGTTGCTGCTAAAGAGTGACCGTAAGTGTGAAACAGCTGTCTGAGAGCTGAAGAGATAAACACTTGAAGTGTTTATGAGAAAGAATTGTACCAGTAAGGAGAAGCAGCGTAAACCGGTGTAAGGAACAAACTGGCAGAGTTAGCATAGGATGCAGAGGTGAAAATATGAAGGAAGCAACATCTGATAAAGAGTGATCGGTGTGAGTTGAATTGTGAAGACATTGTGAAAAGAGACTTAAAAAAGTTAGAATCAGCAGCAAAGAAAAGTTGCAGTGTGTGGAGGAAGCACAAACCGGTAAGGTTGAAACCGGTAGAGCAGACTATTGTAAGGTTGCAAAACTTCTTTTGTAACAAGGATCTCATTTGTATAACTGAGTTTTATATTGTTTTCACTAAGTTGGTCCTTAGTGTAGGGGTTGTAGCTCCTTTAGGTTGTAGCCTATAAATTGTGTAGGGGTTGGTGCTCCTTTAAGTTGGTGCTCATAAATCAAGGGTTGGTGCTGCTTAGGTTGGTGCCCTAAAATTGTAATTAGATCTTTTACATTGTGAGACTAGATTGGAGCAGAAGATATCCAATAGCTATTCTTACCGAGGTTTTTCTCACATTGGGTTTTCCTCATATATCTGGTGCTGTGTGATGCATTTTTGTGTATAAGTTATGTTGATTTTATAGCAAATCATTTCACACACTTAATTTGCATTGTTTGAGCAACTGGTTTGTACTCAGTTTGTTTTTATATATTACCGATATACCCCTGTCAAAGAAAAAGTGTTTAAATCACTGATTCACCTTCCTCTCAGTGATCCATTGTGTCCAACAATTCGTATTAGAGTCAGGTTCCCTGTTTTGTTAAAGCGTTCTCTAACTTGTGTAGATCCTGTCAAGTGTTCACAATGGCAATAAATGAATCTGCCTCCTCAAAAGCCCCTATGTTTGATGGTGTCAACTATGTCTTTTGGAGTAGAAGAATGGAAACCTATTTGTCCTCTCTAGGTTGTGATGTATGGATGTCGGTTGTGAATGGGTATACAGTTCCTAATAGTCCCCCTACTGATCCAGATGCTAAGAAGGAATATGAGAACAATGCTAAAGCTAAAAATGCCATTCTTAGTGGGTTATCTGATAATGAGTTTGTTAAAGTCATGCACTGCTCCTCTACCAAAGAAACTTGGGGTAAGTTGCAAAAAATATTTGAAAGCGATGCTAAAGTCAAGGAAGCCAAGTTTCAGACATTGAGAGCACAACTTGAGGGTTTGAAGATGAGAGATGAAGAGAAGATTGCTGACTATCTCCAAAGGATTGACGAAACAACAAATACTATTAAAGTGCTGGGAGAAGAAATAAAAGATGAGGTGGTAGTGAAGAAAGTATTTAGATCTCTTACATATAAAGATGATACAAAGGTCTCAGCAATAGAAGAAGCAAAAGATCTGAAAGTCTTTATAATGGATGAGTTATATGGCTCCTTAACTGCTTATGAGATGAGGACTACAGGTACTAAGGCTGTGAAGAAAGAAGCTGCATTCAAATCATCAAGAAAAGGAAAAGGAGAGTCTGCTCATGATGCAACTGGTGAAGACTCTAATGAAATTATGGCCAACTTTGTGAGAAGACTGAAAAGAGGTTCCAGGAATTACAAAGGAAAACTACCTTTGAAATGATTCAATTGTGGAAAGATTGGACATTTTGCTGCCAAATGTCCTTATGGTGCAGATGATCAATCAAGTGGTAGCAGATCTACCGGTAAAGACAAGAAGAAGAGTATTCACCGGTATGGTAATAGAGGAAACTAGAAACAAAGCAATCTCTACACTCATGAAAATGATACCTCAGACGATGATAGTGCCTCTGATGATTGTTGCAGTGAGGATGAAATCAAAGAAAACCTTTTCATAGCTCAAGAGGTTCTGGTACTTGAAGAAGAAGAGGAAGAGAAAGAAGGAGAAGTGCATCTTGAAGAAGAGCTCATTAGTGACTTGGATGAGCTAAAGAAAATAAGAAGAGATTTGAAGAAAGTAAAAAGGGTTGCAGCTGAAGAAAAAGAGTTGTTGGAGCAATCTCTTGAAGAGTCCAAGAAAAATATTGCAAATCTAAAACTCCAACTAGAAGAAACCAAAAGGATCTGTGAAGTTACTAGTACCGATCTAAGTGAAAATGAAAAGGAGCATCAGAATATGGAAGCAAAAATGGTGAGGCTCCGAAAGGAATTAGAGAAAAGTCAGGAAGAGATAAAGTTGAGAAGTAAATATGAAGGCAACATTGAAGACCTGGATAAGATGTTGAGAAACCGGAAGCAATCTAAAGATACCGGTGGCTTAAGTTTTCAAGGAGGACAAAGTTCAAACAGAAAAGACACCTCCGGTAAGGAGATAGAATTAACCTCATTAAATGAAGGTGAAGAGAGGAAGACATTCACTATAAGCAAGGAGGCCAGTAAGAACACATATGCAGATGCTGCTAGAAACCGCCACACAAACCGGTTTACTCAATCAATGAACTGGAGACCATACTCAATGTACCGAAATGAAGATCCAAGAAGAAATGCAAGTGTTGATCATCAAGGATTCAAGAGAGTTAGCAGCATGAAAGGAAGACCACCAGTGAGGCAGCCGTTTGCAGGTTCAAGACAACCTAACCGGTATGTTCCAATTTTTCATGGTTATTGTCATCGGTGTAATAAGTTCGGTCATAGAATGGCAGATTGTAGGAAAATTAATGTCAACCCTAGTTTTGAGTGTAGAAACCCATTTGCTGCATTACAAAGTACAAATGTCACATGTTATAATTGCAATGAGTTTGGTAACAAGAGTTATGAATGTAGGAGTAATATGCAAATGTCCTACAAGAATGTTTTGAGTACTTCTTACAGTGCTAATGTGAAATC
Organism: Cryptomeria japonica; assembly: GCF_030272615.1. Taxonomy (NCBI): domain Eukaryota; kingdom Viridiplantae; phylum Streptophyta; class Pinopsida; order Cupressales; family Cupressaceae; genus Cryptomeria; species Cryptomeria japonica. Next base: position 51,195,033 of record NC_081407.1, on the reverse strand, counting down.
TTATAAGTGTCAAAATTTTGGTCACATAGCAAAGTATTGTAAGCTAAGAACTGACAAGCAAAAGAAAATAGTACTGGATGCGAAGTTAGAAACAAAAGTTGAACACAAAGTGACAGAAGAGAAAAAGAAAGAAGAGAAACAGGTTTGGGTAGAGAAGGAGAAAAACAAGACAGAGTCCAGCCTGATTGTGCAGACTGCTCTATATGCTGAAAGGAGAAATTTATGGGTAGTTGATAGTGGTTGCTCAAATCACATGACCGGAGACAAGAAAAAGTTCATCAAGCTTGATGGTTGGAACGATGGCTCAGTCCGGTTTGGTGACAAATCCTCCATCAAGATCAAAGGTCGGGGTACACTGAATATTGATGGCAAGCTCAAGGCTCATGATGTGTACTATGTGGAAGGACTGAAGCATAGCCTGCTGAGTGTAAGTCAGATGTGTGACAAAGGGTACAAGTTTACATTTGACTCTACCGGTTGTCAGATAAGAAAGAAGAGTACCAGTCAGGTTGTGGCATAAGGAAAGAGGACAGATGGTAATGTCTACAATCTAAAGGAATGCTATGAATTCCAATGCATGATGGGACAGGTTGATGAAAGTTGGTTGTGGCACCGGAGATTAGGCCATGTGAACTTTGATAATATGGTTAAGATAATCAAGAACCGGTGTGTGAGAAACATACCTCACATCATAAAACCGGCAAGCACATTCTGTGATGAATGTATCAAAGATAAGCAAGCAAAGGTCAGCTTTAAAAAAAAGGAATATAACACCTCAAGACCTTTAGAGTTGATACATACAAACTTATGTGGGCCAACGAGGACAAGAGCATTGGCCGGTGAAAGATATTTCATGTTGCTCATAGATGATTACTCAAGAATGACTTGGGTAACCTTCCTGCATGATAAGTCGCAAGCATTTGAGAGATTCAAGATTTTCAGAAAGATACTAGAAAATGAAAGTGGGTACTGGGTAAAATGTTTAAGATGAGACCGGGGTGGAGAATTTTCTTCCAATGTGTTCGTTGACTACTATGAGAGACATGGAATCCGAAGACAGTATTCAATTGCAAGGACACCTCGGCAAAATGGGGTGGTACAGAGGAAAAATAGAACAGTGAAGGAGATGGCTAGGACAATGTTAAATGAGGCCAACATACTGAATATATACTGGAACGAAGCATTTCATACTGCAATCTACACATTAAACCAGGTACAATTAAGAGTGAATAGTAGAATGACTCCTTATAAGTTATGGAATGAAAGGAAACCATCACTCAAGCACTTCAAAGTGTTTGGAAGTAAGTGTTTCATCAAGAGAGATGCTAATGGATTAGGAAGTTTTGATTCCAAGAGTGATGAAGGAATTTTCTTGGGATACAAAACCAACAGCAAAGCCTACAAATGTTACAATAAGAGATTAAGAAAGGTGGTTGAGATTATGAATGTGAGAATAAATGAAAACTCACATAGAGGAAAATCTGCACCGACAACTTACATTGATGATTCAGATGTTAAATATGATGAACAATCTGGCAATGGACCGGTAGAAGATGCACCAAAAAAGATCCCCAACTGGTATGTGCAAAAGAATGATCCGAAAGAACAAATCATATGAGATAGGAGTGAAGGTGTGCAAACCACAAGGAGATTAGCCCAGGAAAGTGAGCACGTAAATTTCCGCCTCATGACTGAGGTAGAGCCCAAATCTTTTGATAATGCTAGCAAAAGTGAGAAGTGGGTAGATGCCATGGATGAAAAATGAGACAAATTGAGAAAAATAAAACCTGGGAACTTGTTCCTAGACCAGCAGACAAGAATGTCATAGGTAACAAATGGGTCTATCGGAACAAGATGAATGAAGAAGGTAAAATAGTTCAGCATAAAGCAAGGTTAGTTTGCAAAGGGTATGCTCAAGTGGAAGGTATTGATTTTGAAGAAACCTTCGCACCAGTTGCTAGGCTAGAGGCAACAAGAATGTTTTTAGCTTTCTCAACTTATAAGGGATATAAAGTGTATCAGATGGATGTAAAATCTTCTTTTCTCAACGGTAATCTTGAAGAAGAGGTGTATATGGAACAACCAGAAGGGTACTTGTTGCATGAAGATGAGAGTTTTGTATGTTGATTGAAGAAAGCCTTGTATGGCTTGAAGCAGGCTCCCAAAGCATGGTATTCCCGGTTAAATAAATACTTGAAGGAACAAGGATTCTGGAAAAAGAATGCAGACAACAACTTGTATGTCAAGGTAAATGGAGATCATATGATTATAGTTGTTGTATATGTGGATGATACTATCTTTGGTAGAGACAAGGACATCATGTGCAAAGAATTTGCAGATCAGATGAAGAAGAAATTTGAGATGCCCATGCTGGGTGAGTTGTCCTATTTTCTTGGTTTGCAGATATCATAGCAGGAGAAAGGAATTTTCATCTCCGAAACCAAGTATGTTGAAGAAATTTGAGATGAAGGATAGAAAACCGGTTAGTATTCCCATGGTTACCGGTTGTAAGCTGGGCAAACTACATGAGTCACCAAAAGTTGAGCAAACACTGTATAGGTCTATGATTGGTAGTCTGTTATATCTAACAGAATCTAGACCAGACATTATACAAGTTGTTTGAATGGTAACAAGATTCCAAGCTGCTCCTAAACAGACTCACTTAAATGCAGTCAAGAAAATCTTCAGGTATCTGCAAGGAACTATCAATTATGGTCTGTGGTATCCAAAAAAATGAGACTTTGCTTTGCACGCTTATACTGATGCAGATTGGGCAGGAGGTATAGATGACTGGAAAAGTACAAGTGAAGGTGCTTTCTACTTAGGAGACCGGTTATTATCATGGCACAACAAGAAGCAAGCTTCAGTGTCATTATCTACTACTGAGGCAAAGTATATGGCAGCTGCTACATGTTGTTCAAAGGTTTTATGGATGAAGAAGACACTGAAATATATACAGGTAGAGATACGAGAACCTATTCCAATCCGATGTGATAACTCAAGTGCAATCAACATCTCCAAGAATCCAATAATGCATTCAAGAACAAAACACATTGCAATCAAGTATCACTTCTTGAGGGAGAAGGTAGGAGACAAGGAGGTCATAGTAAAATATGATCCAACTGGTGAGCAGATTGCTGACATATTTACCAAGCCACTTCCTTTGGGCCCATTTGAGTACTTGAGACAAAAGATGGGAGTTGTCCCACCATCAAGCAACACTTAAATGCATAAGAAGATGCATGATTCAGGGGGAGATAACTATTGTAACTATCTTATAACTCTAAAATCATGAACCATGGACACGGGGGAAGAGTGTGTCTTAACTGGATGAAGCCAAGGGAGAGATTATTAGTGTCAGACTAAGATTCCCTTTGCCATTGTTGTCAAAGGGGGAGAGAAAGTGGAAAAGAAAATATTGACATCAATGCCAAAGGAGGAGATTGTTGGCATTGAGTTGTCATTGATGTCAACTGGTATTGCAGGCTACCACTAAAGGTATGTCACTCGGTATAAAGAAGATTGAACCAGTATGGTGGAAGACAAATAGGTATTGAGAATATTAACATGAAGGCTTGTCAACTGGTATGGTGGAAGACAAGTAGGTATTGAGACTAGCAGTGACTTCGCCAGTATGAGGTGAGATGCATGTATGTGTTAGCATGTTGAGTGACAACCGGTAGAGCATAAACCGGTTTGAAGAATGGCTGCATGTTTGTGATGAAGAGGCAGAATGTTAAAACAATCACAAACCACCGGAGGTGAAGATGTGCTACCGGTATAGTGTAAACTACCGGTTAGCAGAAGGAGAAGGTCTCATCGGTAAGGGCTTGTGCCGGTATGAGTTTGTTGAATGTTCATGTATCAATCGACCTAGTGTTGGTGAGCTGAGTGTATCACCGATGTGATGCCATGTGGAGTTGAAGTGGCAAGTATGTAAAGGTTGATGAAGTTTCCATCGAAATGGTTGTTGGAACAGTCCGTCGACATTAATAAAACATCCACAAATAACGGGTCCATAATAGATTGATGCGGCTCAAGGAAGATGAAAAAGAAAGATCAGGGAGTTGTGGGCGCCTGGATCGAAGAAAATAAATCAGATTGCAAGAGGACCTCGAGAAGGAAACAGCTAAGTCATAAATGATTCGACAGTTTTCAAGGCCGAAAATCATGGTCAAGATTGCTACCTTTAGCAAATATACATTGGATGATGGAAAACGCGTACTGATGCATTCCTCCAATGCAGGTGATTGATCCAAGACGAATTGGACCAGATTGAATGTAGATTTGGTCGAGACAAGGAAACCCTAACTGCTCCTAGTTTGAATTTGACTTTTGGCGAGAAAGCTCAAGATTAAATATGATGACTTCAGACTGCGATTGTTGTTGCTAAAGAGTGAAGGCAAGTGTGAAACTGTTGTCTGAGAGCCGAAGAGATAAACACTTGAAATGTTTATGAGAAAGGACTATATCGGTAAGGAGAAGCAAGGTAAACCGATGTAAGGAACAAACTGGCAGAGTTAGCATAGGATGCAGAGTTGAAAATTAGGAGTTGGTGCTCCTTGGGTTAGTGCCCTAAAATTGTAATCAGATCTTTTACATTGTGAGGCTTAGATAGGAGCAGAAGATCTCCAGCAACTATTCTCATCAAGGTTTTTCCTACATTGGATTTTCCTTGTATATCTGGTGTTGTGTGATGCATTCTTGTGTATGAGTTATGTTGATGTTATAGCGAATCATTTCACACACTTAGTTTGCAGTGTTTGAGCAGCCGGTTTGTACTCAGTTTGTTTTTATATATTATCGGTATACCCCTATAGAAGAAAGTGTTTAAATCACTGATTCACCCCCCTCTCAATGATCCATTGTGTCCAATAGTTCTTTCAAGCCTAGGAATATCTCTCCAAAAGATAGCTCTAGATGAACTGGATGAACTTGAACTGTTAGTCGCCATAGGATCTTCCTCAAGCGGTTAAGCTTTTTGTAGAGAACACCAAAGCTCTGATACCAATTGCTAGGAAGTTCAAATAACCGGAAGACAACTGAGAGGGGGGGTGAATCAGTTGTCATAGATTACCAAAACATTTAGCAATTAAAACTTTAATACCGGAACCCAAAACATTAATATAAGAATGCTTAAACCAAATACCGGAATAGCAGTTAAACCAATTACGCATAAACAATAATCAGAGAATAAATACCATTCACATGACACGAAGATTTATACGTGGAAAACCCAGTAAAGGGAAAAACCACAGCGGGAAGCCTACCCACAGTCAAATAATACTCTTCTGCAGTAAGTATGTGAATAACAATTGAAAGGCCTGCACTTGTAGGAAGACCAACAGCCTAGAGCGCACTGCTCATCACAAAAGGAGTCTCACTGACTACATAGAAATCCAAACTATAATTTGGAAGAAGGAATGAATTGCAAAGATGGCATCTCCTATGCCTGAGTACATTTCCGGTTAAGCTCAATACTAAAGGACTAAATCCTCTTACATAAACAATGATCGACCAAATCCTCTGCTTGAATGATATTACATTATTCACACATTACATCCCTTTGATCATAACCATGATGATCTACAATGAGATCTGTTTATGGTAAAAATGGAAATAACAATATTGAAAGACTGAATAGATTCAACCACAAAACCCTAGCCTAACAACAACAAACATCCACCATAACATATGAAGATTGTCTAAGACAATTTAAATCAACAAAATCACAAAGATGATACCATCACATGTCCAATAGGGTTTAGATCTTCATTCTTCCTATGTCCATTGATCTTGCTTGATATATTTTCTCTCAGATTTTATGTGTGCACAACAGCTCAACAAAGAATGGAAATGCGGTTGCAAGTAGACTTGATCGCATATGAAAGTTTGAATCCTAGTCCAGGAGGATTAGAATGTGTAGGAGTGCTTAGGAGTTGAATAGGGTTGATACTGAAGGAGAGTATCCTCTTATATAGAAGACAATGTAAGAAATGAAGGGATAAGATTAAGAGGCGTAAAAGATAGATGGTCGGCTGGGATTAAAAGGTAGGTAAAAGAAATAAGAAAATAATAAGAGGGTAGGTAGTGTAGGAATTAAGAGATGAATGACATGTGTCATAGGTAGAAAAGGCTAATGAATTAATTAAATAAATAAAGATTTATTTAATTAATAGAGGAAGTGGGATCAATTAAATAAATAAAAGTATTTATTTAATTTAAGAAAAATGATAATTTAAATAAATAAAAGTATTTATTTAAATGAGAAATAAGCCTAAAAGAGGATAGATGAATTAATTAAATAAATAAAAATTTATTTAATTAAAAGAATAATTAGGCTTAAATAATTAAATAAATAAAATATTTATTTAATTAGAGAGGACAGTTTTAGGTGTCTACAAGATCTTACATCATATATATACAAACCCTCGACCATAAATAAATAGGTCGGCCACGAGACAATAAACCGATTACATAATTACAAAACATATCGGCCTAAGAGCAAACAAAGAATGTTCAACACATAAGACATCTCGGAAACACATCGAGAGGTCCAATCCATACGTTACATTAAGTCGGTCCATAACCTAGATCAACCGAGACCAAATATAAGTACACACACTAAAGCAATAATGCAAACCCGCCAAGTCTCGAACATGATCACCAACAGCATCGTGAATCCATACCAGAAGCTGCACCAACACCACTTATGCATATCATCAAAGATCTTCATCAAAGCACTGCTGGTGAAACCCTCGCCGATACCACAAACCAAACTTCCAAGCAAACAAGATAGAATCCGATCACCAGACAAAAACCAACTTACTGAATATGAACATGAGTATCAAGAATAAGCCAATTCCATAACCAAACTATACTGGACCATATCGGATCATGCCGGAACCAAACCAACCGGAAACCAATCATTCTACTCGGACCAAAAGGGTGTCGATAAAGCATCCAAAACAACTAGTATTGACATTAATGACAAAACATCAATGCAACACATAATCAATTCCTCCAAATAGCCAACAATCTCCCCCTTTGGCATTGATGGCAACACTAGATATGAAAAACATCTAAGTACCAAGAAATGTCAAACAAGTCTGGAGCCCAATGGAAGACAACCAACAATCTCCCACATAAAGATATAGCAATGAAGTGCTGAAACAAAGACCAAACACCCCCTGTGAATGATATCTCTGTAAAGCTCTGAATTACACATATATCTCTCCTAATGTATACAACGCCCTTTTTCTTTTTCACATCAATATCTCTCCCCCTTTGACATCAATGCCAGAAATTTGACAAAAATATCAAAGCAAAATCATAAACCACTGAATCACAAAGAAAACAAGATAGCATCCGATCACCAAACCAAAACCAACTTACTAAATATGAACATGAGTATCAAGAATAAGCCAATTCCATAACCAAACTGTACCAGAGCATAACAGATCATGTCAAAACAAAACCAACCAGAAACTACTTATTCTACCGAGACCAGAAGGGTGCCTATAAAGCATCCAAAATAGCGAGTGTTGACTGTAAATGTATTGTAATTTCCAATTTAATGGACAGGTTATATGCAGGATGGTGTATTTGAACTTTATATTATGTCAATGATACTAATATTGTAATCTTTCACTTTTGCTGCAGGTAAGGAGAATGAACATTTATCGATTTGAATGACATCTCATTTGATAGGAATGTTGTATAAGTAGTAGGGTGGCCACGATCAAGTGGCACCTTGATCGGACATGTCTTTTAGAAAAGGAATTACAAAAGCTTCACCAATTGACTCTGATGTAAATGTCGCCAGCAACCTGCCATCTGATGTTGAAATTGTCTTCCGCTTCGGATTATAATGCTTTGCACACTCCAGAATCAAATCTAGACACTAAATAGTAGGAGGAAAACTAGCTGCCGCAACAATTCCGTCGTTGCCAAATTTGACAGCTATTGGTGATGGACTATGTCCTGCTGTCTCGAACATTCTTGTCTTGAAGGCAAGCATATTGAATGTGCCCAAATTTGTATCGCTGATTTCCTTGCATCTGGAATTCATCTAGGACCTAGGAAGGAAGCCTTTCATCTCTGCATTGATTAATGCTTGCCTGCAAAGGGTAGCCATCTTGCTTGATTCTGCCATCCTGAAAAGCACCTTGGAAATGATGAAAAATTGACTAAGACAGACCTCTCTTCAATTCTGCAATTCTTCTGTCTCAAATTTTGCACGTCAAAAATGAAATGCCTCTCCATGCTTATATAGAATTCCTCAAATCATATTGCTAAGTTAGGAGCCATTAATTTGGCAACTGAATTTATTATGCGTCATACTTTCCCAATCACTACGCCATGCAAATGAAACTTCCCTTGTAATTGAGTTCAAATTTGGAAGTTTCACTTAATGAACTAAGTTATGCATCATTCTTAGAATATTTCCTTTGCCAACTCATTAACTGTCCATTCTTTCAAATTTTTGAAGGGAAATTGGAAGATTCTTCAAGATTCACTTGATTCTATATCCTAGCTTGACATTTTTTTCTATGGAAGAATTTTCCATGCTTCTTGGCCATCCCCCTTTTTTAAGGGATCTTCCTAAAATTTAGGAACCAGGTCCATTAGATAGAGAAATCTCTCACAATTCCGAGTCCATAAAAAAATCAAGATTTTGATAAAATTCGATGTCTAAAAATGGAAATTTCAAAAATTTCCAAAGGGGAGTTTTTGCTTTTCATTCCTCCTTGACCCTTGCATTTTCATGCCTTAGACAAATTTTTGAGTTTTCAAGCTTAAGACATGGAATTCATGGCGAAATTCATCACTTCCTTGATTCTCCTTGAGGACTCCATTTTGGCGCCTACCATCGTCCTTGGGCGGCATTTTGGTGATGAGGAGGAATTCATGATCTCGCTTATCTTTCCTTGACCCTCCTTGTTTGGCACCCTCTATCATGCTAAGGCATAAATCCACCTAAGGGAAGGAATTCATTGTTATTCGATTCTTCCATAACCCCTCCCCCCTCCTTCCTAGCACCTTTCTTCCTTCCAAGGCGCAATTTTGTACCTGCCATGGAATTCAACATTTCCTCCATTTTCCAAGGCACCTTGATTTTGGTGCCTTCCTCCAACCTAGGGCGCTATTTCACCCTTAGCATGGAATTCACTCTTTTTCCATCTCTCCATGCACAACTCATTTTGGCGCCCTTCCTTGTCTCATGGCAGAATTTCTTCATAGGGGAGGAATTCATGATTTAGAGGATTTTCCTTCACTACCCCTCTTTAGCTCCCTCCCAGAGTGTTGGGTGGATTTTTGATGGTGGGGAGGAATTCACTATTTTTTCTTCCTTCCATGACACTTCAAATTTGGCGCCCTCCTAAGTGCTTGGCCGGATTTTGGCTATGGAGGAATCTGTGATTTTTATCCTTTCTCCATGAATATATCATTTTGGCGCCCTCCCCTAGCTTTAGGCGGATTATGATCACGAAGAAGGAATTCATGATTTCCACGCTTCTTCCAAATTAGGCTACAATATATGGATTTGATGTGATTTCCCGGACAGACAAATTTCTTGAGCTTTCCACTTCAGGAATAGGATTTCAACACTTAGACATTTGTTGACTCTCTTTGTCTACTTTCTGACTTTCCATAATTTGAAGTAGTCGTGAATGCTTAGCCTTCATCACTTCGCCTAAATGGTCCTGCCAAATAATGAACTTCCAAAAATAAAAACCTTCAGAGAGTTAGTGTTTGATCCCTATAATAGTACACAGAATAACTTTCTATAAATAGAAATTTCTTAAAAAATAGTAAGTTTGATTTTTGGCAAAATGACAATATTCCGAGAGACTGTAAAATCCCTAGAAAATAGGAACTTTCTAAAAAAAAAAAAGTTACTCCGTTTTGGCTCAAATTTTACTAGGAGGTTCCTTGAAGTATCCTGATTCCAGTTGTATGTTTAGTTTTTCCAAAACCCTAACAGAAACCCCTAAAATCTAGGACTAAAGGCAAAACCCTTAAAATTGACGAAACAGGGCCTAGACTTCACCAAAATCACTCAAACGAAAACCAAACTTAATCAGTGCGACCCCTGAACACTTGCAGAGTAGAGGGACTGACAAGACTGCCACCAAAACCCGCAAACACCAAAACCAAATGACCAGGAGGGCTTAAAAGTAGGGGGTCCCCATCTAGGATGGGGTGATATATGATTAGGTCACAACATCTGGTGACTATACGGGTGAAGTATTAAAAAACACTTCAAGTGTTAAGAAAAAATTCAGGATTTGAATCCAGAGTAAAATTCAGGTGCATGTATATCAATTCCATTTCAGGAGATCATCCAAAACTCTTAAAATTAGTTATGGCAGGCTGATGGTATCTATACTCCAAAAGCATCTGGGGCATTGTCTCCCTGCCAGTTAAACATCCATAGCCTCGACGAGGTTGTCTCTGGAATTCCACAAATATTGCTCCACTGTTGGTCGGGCGTCCTGTTGGTTGAAAATTATGTACACTTGGGGAAATATACAAAATTGTGGTTTCAACCACAACACACGAGTAAAAACTCTCCTAATTAAGGGAAGGCTCCCCCTATCTAACTACAACTTGGAAAATAAAATGGGATGGGACAGCACTTGGGGAAATATACAAAATTGTGGTTTCAACCACAGCACATGAGTAAAAACTCTCCTAATTAAGGGAAGGCTCCCCATATCTAACTACAACTTGGAAAATAAAATGGGATGGGACAGCAATCTTTCTTCTTTTTTCAAGAAAGACAATATCCTTTTCTCTGCACAGAAAATGATAGCGATTGAATAACAGCAGTAACCACTTTCAAGTGAAATAAGAGAAAGGAAATGAAGTTTCCTGAAAGCGCAAAGACTTCTGTCACTTCCTTCGGGACGGGACAGCAATATCAAGCTCAAAGACTTGACTATTGGAAGTCCTATCTACCCTTTGCTATACTAAATTTTACAACGAATAAAAAATAACAGCTCAAAGACTGAAATAATCTATTCTTTTAACACAGAGACAAGAACTAATGCAAGCTCAAAGACTTGCTGCTATTTCTTATCAAACAGTAATTTTCCTCAAGAATAGACCCAAGCTCAAAGACTTGCTGCTCCTTCTAGAGATTTTCCTATTTTAATTAATCTTCTCTACTTGCAGCTCAAAGACTTCAAATCAGATTGGACTAAGCTCCTTTAGAAACACTTTGCATAGAAGAAATAAAAAGATTCAAACTCAAACATGTAGCTCAAAGACTCAAAACTTGAGTAATCCTTCTTTATTATTCTTCAAAACCTTCAATTCACATACATAAGCTCAAAGACTTCTTGCTATAAATTTGGCAGAGTTTTTGCTTGCTTTCCAAAAGATAAATATTACAATAGACCTCTCAAGTATTTATAGAAGAGGAGCCTTGAGAAAAATGTGGGAGGATCCTAACTAACTTGAGAGATTCTCTCAACTACCCAGACTCATTCAATAAATAACTGAGACTTCATTAACTAACTAAGAGTTACTCTAACTAATTAAGACTTATTCCAACTACAGTCCTAATCGGACACAACTTGTAGTTGCCTTACATGTAATTACAAAAGTGCAAGTAATGTGTAACTTGCATTTTACAAAAAATACTTTTACATGTAACTTGTCAAAACAAAATTACAACTAAAGATTACAAAAGAGGGAAAATTCAACTAAGTGTTGAAAAACACTTAAGTTGTATTTTGTGAAGACACGAATCCTTGAAATTTTCGGATGCTCGCTTGTAGTTCCTCGGGATTCGGTTCATGGGTGTTCTTAGCAACAACCATAGTCTTCACAATAGTGTCGTGACAGCGGAGGAGCGCAGAATTGTCTTTATCTAGGATAGACTGCATCTCATGCAAAAAGGCTTGGTGTTTCATCAATACTTGAATTGAAGCTGTCGAGAATTGTTCGCTCCTCCGTTCATTATGAATCCTCATCTGTAAATCAGCAAGAACCACTTTTTCTGGAATCAGCTCTCCATCCTGACTTACTATATTGCAAGAGGCCCTTTCACAATGTGAGACAATACCTCAATAGACTTCATCCCGTAATCTCCTTGCATCACTGATCTCTTCAATGAAGGATTTAAGAACAAGGGTCTTGTTTTCCATGAGTTCTTCAAATTCCAAGTAAATGACCCTGTGACCCTGGAAGAGATGATGGCTTGCTCCTACAAAATACTCAGCTGTTGTTGGGGCATGGTACGCCAAATTGCCAGACTTTTCTCAACGCTTTCCAGATTCTTTTTGAAAGTGTTAGAAGTCTGATCCAATTTCTCCTCAATGGTTTCCAACTTAGACATTATTTGAAAAATGTCTTTTATCACTTGTACACATTGATTATGAAGCTGATCAACCCAGGAATCCAGTGCTTGTACTTTCTGAGTAGCCCTTTCCACTCCACGAATCGATTCTTGGGAACCAGAAGAACCTATGGAGTTACTCCCTTCAACAGCAGGTTTTGTGATTTTATGAATGGCTGCCATGAGCTGTCGGTTTTCTTCTTCTAGCTTGTCTTTCTTCGCAAGAAGATCGTCACACCTTTGCACTAGTGAAGCAACAAAAAACTGAGCATCATGTTTAATGACCTCATGTGTTTGCTTGCCCAATTCTACCCTTGTAACCTTATAATCAGCAGCTGACATTTCATCAAGTGGTTTATCTGCAATAGGTTCCACAATTTCAGCTACTTTCATCTTGTTGCTATCAACAGTTACCCTAGAGATAGTCTTTGCCTTCTTAGCAACTTTGGATCTGGACTGTTTGAGCTGGTGGTAGTCAAAGGCATCAGGTGAGATCTCTTGCTTCTTTCTTTTCGGGGTGAAAGACCTAGGCCATGGAGGCAAAGTCATCAACTCACTTCCAGTAGTAGCTGTAGGCAAAGGAGAAGCAGTTTCTGTTTGAATTACCGTGGTCACCCTGGGAGGAATATATGTTTGAATGGCGACCACGGTTTGCTCAGTTACCAATGGACATGAAGATTGCCTCAAGAATTCTTCAAAACCAGAAGTGGAAGTATCAATTTCTGATAACTGAAAGCAAGTGGGATTATCTTCAAGAACTTTCAACACACTTTCTCGTTGTCGATCAGGATAAGGCTCGTATGCTGAAATGGGAACTACATTCTGAGGAGACTCATCTACGAGCAAATCAGGAGGAGAAAGAGGCGACTCAATGGAAATTGGAGGAATGACTTCGTGAGGCGAGTCTGAAACTAGAGACTTAGGCGCATCGTCAGATTGCTGCCCCTCTTCTGGATTATCCAGATCGATCACCCGAACATGGAACCGTAATTTCTCCTTCCCACGAGTAGTCGTCTCCTCAGGAGGAAGCACTACTGCACAACTAACTCGTAACTTGATCCTTGTGCCTGAAGATGAAGCACCCTCTTTGTTATCAATCTGAATCTCAGACTTCTGTCCAAGAGGCCCTGTAGAATCATCTTCTTTACCAACCTTGATTTTGATAAGTCTAACAGCATTACTTTTCAGCCATGCATTAGTGTTGGCCAAGATAGGCTGAAATATGTCAAGGATGGAGACGCACTCCTTGTGTGACCATTGGATCAAAGGAAGTGGAGCTTACTCAACCCTTCGTGAAATGTATTCAGGATCAAGTATATGCCCGTCATCGATCATCCCTTGTGGGATATCCACCAAGTTCAAGTCAACAATTTGCTCAACAGTGAGCCTGCAGTAATCCATCTTCAGAACTTCGGCTTCCGTGCGGAGATCTACCCAGATGTCTTCAATGCGATGAACATGCACAAAGGATTTCTTGATCTTCTCCTTCATACCTCTATAATCAAAATCAGCTCTAGGTTTGAACCTCTTAAGCTTGATTTCCTACAATTCAGCCTCCATGGCCTTAGCCTTCACAGATGTGACAAGAGAGTATCGACCAATTTTCAATGGGTTTGTGCTAGAGATCCCCATTCCAACCTTGTGTCTAGCAGACCGAAAAGTATGAACAGCCATGATCTGTCTTCCCAACTCCATAAGAATTATCTTATCGGTTGGGTATCGTGGAAGCATGTATGGCTGTCCATCATAGCATCCAATCCTCATATAGGTGAAGGTGGGAAATTGTAGGAATAAACACGTCAAACTGACACATGAAATATCCGAAGAATGCATCTTGGACTCTTCTGTAATGCAGTCTGCTAGGTTTCAATGGCAACTGGTCATAATATTCCCAAACTGGTATAAGCGAGTGATCACCCTTGGTAGAAAGACCTGGAAAGTGTCTAAGTGACGCTACTAAATATACCAAATAAGAATTCATGAAGAAGGTCATAGTGGTAGGAACTGCTGCAAGTTGTTCGCACAAAGCATCGCTAATGATTTCACCCCATGAAATGTGATGCGACTGCCATATGAACATAATGAATTGATACATCCATGGCTCAAAGACATTAAAGTGCTCAAGGCCCATCATCCTGCTGAGAAGAGTGATGGTGTCTCCTATCTCCCACTTGAAATCACAACGGTACAACTTTGCCCATCTTGAGAAGGAAGGACGGGGCTCTTGGATCCATCTATTGATGTGTCGCTTGCAATCTTTTTCCCTTTTTACATAATACTCTACTGCTTTCTTTGGTGATTTCCATATAAACAGGTGCAGGAGGTATTTTGAAGACCTTCTCGATTGTATCTGCATCAAGACGAATTATAGCTTCACCATCATCATTTTTTATGACTCTTGACTCTTTGTCAAAATGATGGGCGCATGCAAGAACAAACTCAGGTTCTAAGGCAGCCACTGGGAAAGAAGATGCATGATGGATATGGCTGTCCAACAGCCGCTGCAAGTTGTTATCCTGTGGATCTTCTACCCTGTTGATGAATTCTGCCATATCAACGTGCCCTATTTCCGTGTCTCTGATGTGATCCAAAGGAGAAGAAACCTGGGAAGGTGCAACCTCATTCTGGTATTTATCATATTTGTATTTCATTTTCTTTGGAGTTGGCGATGCTGGCAAATCTGGCATTGATTGTGAACCTGGAATGCTGTGATGAAGACTTAAAAGAGTTAAGGCAACATCATAATCAGCTGCAAATATCATTCTTCCTTCCTTAAATGGGTAAAACTTTGATCTCTGAATTTTATGGTTTTGTGAGAGGAAGAGGGGAGATATGGAGAAATGGGAAAATCTTGACTTTGACCAATTTCGGATCTTGGGAAAATTTTCACAAGTATACAAGTTGGAAATGACATACATGTAATCGGGGTTTTAAAACCCGAATACAAGTACACTTGTAAATTCAAAAATGGAGAAATGGACGAAAAATGAGATTTTGACTTGCGGGAAATGATGGAAATGGAAAGTACGGATATGGGGAACGTGAATGAATAGAAATGGGAATATCCGAGAAAGGCATTTTCATGAAAATGGGAAGAACTTTTCAACATGTAATCCGGTTTTTAAAACCCGAATTTGCAAGGGAGGGGTATTTCACACTTTTCAAGCTTGGAATTTTAACCAAAAATGATTAAATTCCTTAATTGTAGGGGAAGGACAAAAATTTCTAGCGAACTTGTAATTGAGATTAAAAATCTCGAATACAAGTTAAGAGGGAATTTTGAGAAGAACAATGCAATTCAACAATTGCATTTCAAGGGGAAGATTTCTTTCACGAGAACCAAATTTTTTGGGGAAGAACATCACATGCCAAAAAAAAATGTAACTAATAACGAAAAATAAAGAAAACAAGAAAATAATAAAATGAAGAGAAGAAAGGAAGGAGAACATACCTTTCTTAAAAATGCAAAATGCTTCTCCAATAATGCAACAATTCTTGAAATGAAGAAGCAAAACCGGTGAAAAGGAGCAATCCAGAATATCAAACCCTTATCACGTTTTTTGTAAAAATGCCCCAAATATAGCAGCAATCTTAAACTTGGAGGACCAAAATGCCAATGAGAGTGTGCATTAGAACAAAACGCCTAAGGTAGAAGAAGAAGCAATGATCCAAATGATTGAAAAAGCTGCCAAAGGGAGAAAATGTGGCCAAAGGAAATCACGTGGCCACCATAATAAACTCCAACGGCATCATCATATGGTGCGAAAAACCTCTCACCCTCCACGCCTTAGTAGGAAAGGGAAAAACGATTTAGGAGTGTGCAAATTTATGAAGTAAAGAGCGCCCAAAATGTGGGTTTAAAGAACCATGTTTTTGCTCATTTAGCTCCAAAAACTAGTCAATATAACCTCCATTTGGCATGAAAGATGTTGATGATTGCATGAAAATAGGGGAGAAGCAAAAACGCCTTTCCTCCCTAAAAAATCTCCACAAAAAAATTGCTTTGAAATCTTCAACAAATCAATTTCTCATGCAAATCGGGTTTTGGGAGACACGTGACAAGTTCGATTTGTCCAAAATGAGGCAAATTGGATTTTGGGAGACACATGACAAGTTCGATTTGTCCAAAATGAGGCAAATCGGGTTTTAGAGAGAAAATAACAAGTTTTATTTTCACTTTTCCCACTTTCATGCCAAAATCGGGTTTTTTAAGACAAATAGCAAGTTTAATTTTTCACTTTTTCACTCATCAAGCCAAAATCAAGTTTTTTTGGACAAATGAGAAGTTTAAAATTGTCAAAAATGCATTTGCAAGGCAAAATCGGGTTTTTTGGAGCAAACTGCAAGTTTAAAAATACTTGTAAAAGGGAAATAAAATCCCTACAACAAGTCAAAAACACTTGCACATATGTAATGGGGATTTAAAATCCCTATTACATGTGAAAACCATTAAAGTAGGGGTTTTTTGAACAAAGTGCAAGTTTACTTGCAGTTGAGCCAAAAAATCCCTATTTTAACTAAAAATGACCAAAAAACAATAAAAAGATAAAAACATTAAAGGGGAAACTTAAAATAAATTACAAGTGACATATTTAAAATAAAAGTGCACATGTAATTGATCAAAAATTCCCCTACAAAAACCATAACAATGAATATCATTAAAACTTGCAGTTTGAAGAAAATTCTCCACCTGCAGTCTAAGTTTTAAAACCCGAAATTGAAGGAAAGGCATAGCAAATGAACCCAGAATTGGACGAAATTCAAAACGTAGTTCGAGAATGGACTAAGGATCAAGCCAGTCCAAGGATTAGTCGAAATTCTGCCTCGGGAAGCATGCCATAGAGTAAAAATTTCCATTTTTTCATAAAAATTTCACCGTAGTGGTCCTTCATTTTTGGAAACAAAAATGAGGACAACACGTCCATAGCCTCAGTGGAGTTATCCGTATATTACCAAAGCCAATATTTTGATACTTCTTTTCTTTTTTTTTCTAATCTTTTCTTTTCTTTTGATATTTCATTTCATTTCCATCAATTCCTCTAGCTCATGAGCAATGAAGCTTACTATGGGTTTGGGGATTCTAGTGGTGTTGAAGTAAGATGTAAAGTTTTCACCAACCATAACCTCTTCTAAAACATCAGTATGACTCGAAGCAAAGGCCCCGATACTATGGAAAACATAACCGAAACAACATCACCACCCCACCTACAGACAAAGACTCCGAACACTTTAGGCCCCCCAAAACCCTAGACCTAAGGAAAACCATGCAAGCGAACAAGCTCGAGGGAGACCGACACCAAAGGCCGCAAACCAAAACCAAAACAAAACCCAAAGCAGATGAAGCAAAAAAACCAAAAGGGGAAAACCAAAAACCCACGGGGAAAAATCAACAAACAAACAAACAACACAACAAACCAAAACCCCGAAGGGAGACAAAACCTAGTCTAGTATAGTACAAAGCAGGCCTCAGAGGGAGACCTATGATTGGAAATAATGCTTAAGGAATTGCCCATTAATAGGCAATGGAACATTCTCCCCTGTCAGAGTCTTCAATTTGAACACATTATCTCCGAGGATTTCAGAAATTTGATAAGGGCCCATCCACAGCTTGTTGAACTTATCATGATTACCTCTTATTTCATGGGCCTTATCCCAATACAAAACTAAGTCAGAAATCCGGAAACACTTGACTTTGGCTTGTTTGTCAAACCATCATTTGATCACTCCTTGATGCTTCACGAATTTATTAAATGCTTGATTCCTTTTCTCCTCAAGGTGTAGCAACTGTGAAAGACATGTTTGAACCACATCTTCACCATCCAGATATTCTTGCAGGAACTACAGAGTTGGAATTCTCAGCTGGATGGGAAACATCAAATCCTGTCCATAAACTAGATGATAAGGGGATGTACCCAAGGAGCTCTTTGTTATTGTCCTATCTACCCACAGAGCGAACCTCATCTATGTGTGCCAATCCTTGGGAGTCTTATCCAACAACCTCTTGATCACACTCATAAAAATTCTTATTTGTTGACTTAGCCAGCCCAATACCCTGGGCATAATAATTAGAAGAGAATTTCAATGTGATCCCATACTCAAAGGCCCAATTCGAAAACTTCAATGATGAGAATACAGGGCCATTGCCGCACACCAAGGCGTGTGGACATCCAAATATTGTAATAATGTTCACCTCAAGAAATTTGATCCCTACATCTGTGGTGCATAGTTTTAGAGCTTGGGCATTAGACCACCTTGTGCACTAATTAGTAGCTATAAAGATGTATTTATGTTGAGCTGAAGAACCGGGATTGATTGCTCCAATAAAGTCCAATCCCCATTGAGCAAATGGCCTCACTTCAATAACTGGCTGAAAACGCATAGCAGGATTCATCTCTCAAACATCGGCTACCTAACATGTGTGACATGCTTTCACATGTTCGTATGCATCTTTAAACATGGGCCAATAATATCCTGCTCTAGCAATCTGATGTGTTGTAGCCAAACCACCTTTGTGACTTGTTCCAAATTTACTATGAAAATGTTCCATAATTTGTTTGGCTTCTTCTTTCCCTACACATCTTAAGTATATCCCCTCATGATTTTTCCTGTATAGCACAACTCCTTGTAACATGTATCTCTGGCTCTTCATCTTTAACGCCCTCTTCCGGACAGGATTTAGATGCGAAGGGCATCTATGGTTCAATAAGTAGTAAACAACATCATCATACCATTCTACAGGAGATCCTTCCTGGAGAACATATGTTTGTTGTGCTAGTACGGGTCCTATTGTGGCAATTGTTTGTGCTAATGCTTGACCTCGAAATATTTTCATCGGCTTTATTTCAATGTCATATTCTTGGATCGTGGCAACCCAATTGCCTCTTCTTTTACCCAATTCATTTTGCATCAATAATGTCTTCATAGTCCATACGAAA
Organism: Cryptomeria japonica; assembly: GCF_030272615.1. NCBI lineage: Eukaryota > Viridiplantae > Streptophyta > Pinopsida > Cupressales > Cupressaceae > Cryptomeria > Cryptomeria japonica. The sequence continues at coordinate 51,175,749 of NC_081407.1, read as the reverse complement.
CAATGGCGAACACCTTGCTTCTCAATAAATAATGTCTAAATTTCTTAATACCCTTGACCAATTCATAGGCCTGTTTCTCCATGTTCAAGTATTTCAACTCTGCATCCTTCAACGGAGCACTCATGGAAGCAATTGGAAGTTCATCCTTCTCTTCAGTTCTCTGAGTGAGAATTGCTACGCAAGTATGCTCTGAAGCAAAGGAGTACAAATAGAAGGGCTTGGTATAATCGGGGCTAGCAAGGATTGGAGCATTAACAATTCCTTTCTTTATTTCCTCAAATGCTCGCGTCGTTGGAGCTGTCCATCCTATCTTTTCTCCTTTTTTCAACATGTCATTCAGTTGCTTCATGATCTCAGTCAATCCAGTAATAAACTTCTCGATGAAGTTAATCTTACCAAAGAATGATTTCAATTCTATTTGACTAGCAGGCAAGCCAATCTTTAAAATAGCCTCGATGTGCTCCGGATCAATAGAAATTCCTTTCTCAGAAATAACTTGTCCAAGAAGATTCCCCTCAGTTACACCAAACATGCATTTCTTGGGATTCAAAGATATCTCGTACCTTCCACAATGTTGGATGATTTTCCTCAGATCGTCAATATGATCTTCCCTTCTTTTAGAAAACATCGGGAGATCATCCATATAGATTATTATGCATTTCCCTATTAAGTCACAAAATGCAATGTCCATCGCCCTCTGGAAAGTGGTTGCTTCATTGATCAAGTCGAATGGCATTCCCCTATAGCTGAAGCTGCCCCACTTGGTGGTAAAAGTTGTCTTCAATCTGTCTTCTTCCTCCACCAGAACTTGGTTATATCCAGAGTATCCGTCCAGGAACGACATCATTTGAGAACCATTAACAATTTGCAACACTTCGTCCAAAGATGACCGAGGGTAATTATCCTTCTCAGAAGCCCTATTAAAGTTCCGGAAGTCAACACATAACCTTATTTCTCCATTTTTCTTTCATACCAAAACTAGATTGACGAGCCACGTTGAGTGCCTCACTGGAAATATTATCCTTGCTGAGAGTAATTTCTTTACTTCTTGATAAATCAGTGGCTCCAGCAATGGATTCACGGGCCTCTGCCTCTGCCCAAAAGGCCTGCTTCTTAGCTTTAGTGGGATTATGTGTAAAAAGAGAGGTATCATAGGTCTTCAAATCCTCGTATCCCCATGCGATAACATCAGAGAATTCCTTCTAATTTTTCAAAATTCTTTCCCTTTCTTCTAGGGTACAAACTTTCCCAATAAACATGTTCTTCACTTGTCCATCCTTCCGCAGGTTTACGACTTCACACTCACTACCCTCCATAGTTTGATTCCTGCTCAACCTATCAAAATCAAAGAGTCTTTCTAATTCAATCATTCCACAAGGGATAGTATTTGTCTTCAAGTTTATTATCCCGTTGTAGCGTCCTAAAATTGCGACACTTGCAATTTCGACTGTATTTCGGTCTTCACGATGGCGACGCAACACGCAACCTGAATGGAGACCCCGAAACCTGATTATGACACTGAAAACTGCATTTTCTTGCACCCTGGCCTGAACCTCCTTTGCACCCTGCTGTCCCGGGAGGTGGGACCAGAGCGCCCAGCGCCCTGGTCCCCCAGGACCATGGCGCCCAGCGCCCTGGTCCCTGGGTCCTATTTTGGGACCGGTCTCTTTTGGACTTCGGGTCTTTATGTTTGCAAATTGGAAAATTATCTTTCCTGGTCGGCCTAAGGTCGGGAAAATCAGTCTATTAACCCTAATTGACAAGTATATAAACTACTTTTCCTCTCCCATTTTGGGAGGTCAAAAAGGGGAAAAACATATGTGTACAAGCGTGGAAACTATACTCAAGCATTCAAGCATTCAAGCATTCCTTCAAGTAATTGATCATTTCAAGTCTCCATTCAAGGCTAAGTGTTGTATTCAAGACAAGGATTCAACCATTGAAGAGGAGATCACATATTACTACATACAACATACAACAAACAACAACATCTATACCTTCGCACATAAGGATACAAACATCCTTACAACAAGGTATTAGTACTTGTTTTACATTACATACATTTACATTTACAGCATTTCTCATTTCTTGGTTAATTCCAAAACCGGGGTTTGACCTAAAGGCAAACCCCTAATCCCTAACCCCCCAATCGTCTTCGCTTTTCTGTGTGTAGGTTGCAGGTACGCAGCTGAAATTGAAGATCTGGAATCCTTGTGCAGAGACGAACAGATCCCCCTTCGTTTCGCGGATTTTTCGGAGGACCGTGGCGTCGGGCGCCATCGTCCCGACAACTTTTGCTCAAATTTGCAGGACAGCGCCGTATCGACATTTTACTGCTAATTCCAGGTCCGCAGCTTCATCCTATTTCCCTATCTCAGTTTATAAGCGAATCTTTGTCACTTTCTATGCATTCCTAGCTTAATTCTTCTATCAACATTCTTTACAAAAGAGGGTAGCCTTGCTTTCTTAACCCTTGAAACACATTTAGCAACCAATCTTGCATTGTGTGGGATTGGATCTTGTGGGTTTCAACCCCTCTTTTGAATGTAAAGTCTCTCCCCTAACTGAAAAACCATCAACCCTAGCGACCTCCCTTCTCTCTCCTTGGAGTTGGAAGAGGGGAGAGCAACTAGGGTTCGATCGCGATTTTCCGCTTTACATTTTGGTGAACCCGATGTGAACATCCTTTCTGATTTTTCATGCCTAGATCTGAAAATTGGATTCCTTGATTACATTTCCATGTTTGATCTTTTGCAAAATTTTAGAGGTTAATTGCATAAAAACCCTAAATTTTCTTTTTAAGCAATTAAACTTGTGAAATGTTTAATTGTTGATGCTTGTTTCAGATCTACCCTTCTATTACAAATTGTCAATTCATATTTGTGCTTTAATTTTGAAAATTAAGTGGTCAAGTGTCAAAACCCTAATTTTTGAAACCCTCTTGATTCAACCTTTGTCCGACAATTTCACTGATCAAAACATCTTCAAATCGGCTGTAACTTTGGATTCCACAATAAAATCACAATATCTTTCATCCCTGAAAATTTGGAAAAAAGTTGCGAGGACCATGTGCACTCTGAGCGCCATCGTCCCCGACATTTTTTCCGAAATTTCGGGAGCGAGATCTTACTGTATTTTCCTGCTAAAATCCAGAATTTTGGCTGATTTTATCAATTTTAACACCTTCAAAATTACTGTCAAAGTTGGTCTAGCGATTGCTTGGATTCAGGCTTCTAATCATTCAAAAATTGTTGAAATTGAAATTTATGTCAAAATTGTGTTTCTTACAGTCCTAAATCTGAAAAGTGTGTTATCATTCATTCGAAATTTCAGTGATTCATTCGAATTTTTGCAATTTGTGACTTTTGAAACTAAGTGCTTAATCACAACTTTGATTTCCGCTTTCAGAATTGAATTTTGCGTGAAATTGAGTCAACTTTCAAATTCCAACAATTGCATTGCTTTTGGTATTCCCTCTAAAATCATAAAATTCAAAATTTCAGGTTCCCTCTCTTTTTCAAAATTCAAATTTTGCATTTTTCGACAATCTTGGTACGGTTCAATTTTGAGATTGCAACTTTAATTTGGCCTATCTACAGATCGTAAAATCACTCAATTTTTTCAGGTTAGTTGTAAAATCATCATAACTTTCATCCCTGCAAAATTCGAAAAAAGTTGCGAGGACCGTGTGCACCCTGAGCGCCACGGTCCCAGACATTTTTTCCGAAATTTCGGGAGATTGTCCTGATTGTATTTAACAGCTTAAATCTAGAAGATTGGCTGGTTTTACTGAAATTTACTACCTCTAAAATTGAAAATCTTCTCTCTTTCTTTAGTGCATGAGTTTTACAACAATAAGTCCTACTTACACTATTCCCGTTAGACGAAGCCTTAGAATTAAGTCCTTCCAAGGTTTAATTACTGAGGAGATGGAACCTAATTTGAATGGCCTTTTTAACGAGGACATGGGTAATTCCTCTAATCCTCCTAATGATGAAGAAGCTCTCCATGAGGTTTCTGTAGAACAACTTTCAAAATTGGATAACCAATTTGACGATTTTCAACAATGGATGTCTCAAGAATACCCTGATAGTCAAGCTCTTCCTTTAATTGAGGGTCTAAAACGTATGCTTCAAAGTGATAAGAATGGAATTGATATTTTGCGTGATATTGCACACATTGTGGATTCAAATGTGATGCCTATAAAGAGTTGTGCCGAAACCTTAGGTTATACACAACCTCCTACTCAAGACAATCATTCTATTCCTTTGACGACTTCTATTGCTAGTATACCTACTTTTACATCGAACATAATGACTACTTCAATACAAGATATTCCTCCTATGATCACTAGTCATGGGGGCAATCCCTCTTCTTCAATCAACCCTCTTCCTTCATTCAATCCGACTTCTTCATTCATTCCTTCAATAAGTGTTCCTATTACATCTCCACAAATGAACATGACGCAAGGGGGCAATTCATTTAACCATTCCATTCTTCCTTGTAGTGTTCCGCCTGTCCAATCATCTCCTATGTCTAACTATCATAGTGTCCCACCACCTTACTCTCTACCTTCTTTCAATAACATAACACATCCATCACAATCTAACACGTCTAATATGAACTCTTCGACTGAAGCGACCATTAACAATCTTGCACAAACTGTCTCTTCTTTACAGCAACAAATTGCCTCTATGAATCAATCTAAGTTTAGTGTGCCCACATTTGATGTTGCAAGCCCACTTTCTCTTGACATTGTCCGAGCTATTCCCCCTAAACATGTTGAAATTCCACATTTGGAGCTTTATAATGGTAAGGGTGATCCTCTAACACATGTTAAGACCTTTCAAACAATATGTACTGATTTTGCTTATGACCAAAGGTTGCTTGCAAAACTGTTTACTAGAACATTAAGAGACAAAGCCCTACAATGGTATTGCTCGTTGCCTTCCTATTCTATTACTTCTTTCGAACAACTTGCAAATGTTTTTATTCAACAATTTCAAAACAATATAAGTCCTAAAGTTACTTTGATTGATTTAATGCATTGTAAACAAGGTGTTAAAGAAAAAGTGACTGATTTCATTGGTAGATATAAGCATTTGTATGCTCAAATTTCTTTTCCAGTGCCTGACAATGATATTCAAAGAATCTTTATTTCTAATTTACAAAAAGACATTAGAGAAAAACTCCTGTTTTCTGAGTTTACTTCTTTCCAACAGTTGTGCGCAACTCTTCACAATTATCAACTGACTGTGAGTCAAATGGAACAATCACATCCTATGGCTCCGAGTGATAAGGGTGATAGTAGTCAACAACCATTTGGGAAGTTTAAACCGAACAGAGAGTCCATTAAATTCAATGAAAACATCATCAACAACAATGTGAATGCAGCATCAGGTGTGTCTCCTATTTCTAAGTTTTTCAAGAAAGAAAGAAAGTTTACTCCTTTGAATGAATCATTGCATAGTATTATGAATAAGTTATTGGAACAAAATGTGCTTACTCTTCCTCCTATAAGGCAAATTGATCCTACAAAGATTTAGTCACCTTATTTTGATAACAAATCTTTTTGTCAATTTCATCGTCAACCTGGGCATGATACTGAAAAATGTTTTGCTTTAAAGGGTAAAATTCAAGATTTGATTGATAATAATACTATCTCTGTTTCTGGTGTGAATGATAAAGGCAACACATCTGTAGCTCCTCCTAACCAAAATCTTCAGATTTTTACTGATCCATTGCCTTCTCATACCTCTAACACGATTGATACTACTGATTCCTCTGTCTCACCTGATGATCTTGTGTCTATGACTCCGAATGTGATTAACTTTGTAGAGCAGCAAGAAAACCCTAAAGAACCTTCCATCACATTTGATTCTAGTGAAACCATCAGGGCACCTGATGGTCCTTTATATATAGTTGCAAAAGTCAAAAATACACCTTGCCGTGGAGTGCTTATTGATCCTTCTTGTATGGTTAATGTCATTATTGAAGAATTTCTTTTTACTTTGCAATTGAATCAAGTGATCTATGATGAAACAAATGTGGTTGTGAAACTATTTGATGCATTTTCTTCTCCTGCAATTGGTTCTATTACATTACCTATTGAGGTCCGTAACAAATCCCTTGATGTAAACTTTGCTATTATTCCTTCATCCAAACAATTTCGTGTGAAGCTAGGCTATCCTTGGCTATCTTCCATGAAAGCTATTGCTTCTCCTATTCATAAGTGCTTGAAATTTCTCCATAATGGTGAAGTTGTTAATGTCAATCATAGTCTCTTTAAACCAGCTGAAAGAACTTCTAGCGTTCCTATTGATTATTTTTTGCCTAAACAATTCCAATCTCTTCCTCCGCGAAGTGATCATCTTTTCAAATCTTATCAAAAGTGGAAAACAGATATGATCCTATCTCTAAGTGAACCTAGAACACCCAAACTTGACATTCCTATCATTCTTGAGAAGGAAGTTCTTCCTTTGAAAGATAAAACTAATGTCTTTCCTCAAGATGATTCCCAACCCATTCCTATGGATGTGACTATGCCTATATCTAATAAACTTCCTAAAAGTAGACCTATCCCTCCTCGTCATGATGGACTTGGTCTCCTTCCTAAACCAAAAATTCCTCCTTTATATGGAGCAGTTCCTCCTCCTTCTTTTTATAGAGAGAAGAGACCTTCCTCTTCTCCTATTATCCAGCCTAAGAGACCACAACCTAAACACCCAAGTGATAAGGATGAGAACATTCCTCCTCCTCAATCTTCTCAACTTCCTACTAAGACTAGACGAAATCGTTCTGCACGTGAACGCCGGCGAAAGCGTCGTCTTAGAGCTCAAACTTTGCAATCCCCAAAAACACCTTCAACAAGCATTATTCCATTTTCTCCTCAGCCGATGATTGAGCCGAAATCTCCTAAACATAAGATGCATGATGGTTTTGATCCTGTGCGAGTTAAAGATCCTATTTTTATAAATCTTGATGATGATATAGATGAAAATGTTATTCATGATGCAAATGTTACTCCTGTTCATTCTGATAGTGAATATGAACTTGTTGACATTGATAACCATCTATCTAATGAATTTTCTAAAGCACTTATCCTAGCTCCTAGACAAGAACACTGTGGCTTGGGATATGAACATAGCCCTTGTTTGGATCTTGTGATAGCTCCATCTGCTGTGTTGGATGTTCCTCCTCTAGCGTGTTCCCTACCTTCCCGAAACATTGATCAGCAAGATCGGGGGGTAGATGACGTGCTAGACTAGTTACATTAGCATAGCAGATTCTCTCCTCCTCTATTGTTACTTCTTCTATATGTTACTCTCATTCTTCTATTTGTTGTCCTTAGTGTTGTCTACTTGAGGACGATGCAAAGCATTGAGATCTCTCGATCTCTCTCATGTTGACTCAAAAGACACATGTGTTCCCTTCTTCTAGGTGACCTTCCTTGATTGGGGAATGAAGAACAATTATGCATACATACATATGATATACATGAATAATCATACCGCATACTGACCCCGAGGAAAGCGAAGTCACCTTGTGCTTTGTGTTTTGTGTCTATTATCCTTGGGCTTATCTCACACTTGGGGGCTAAATCCTTGTGATAACGTGCTCCTTTCCTTTCTCATTCTTATATGTATCACTACCTTAAAGCAATCACCCCCGGTGAGGCGTGTGCGATCGCTTTAGCGTAGGGGGGCATACATCCCGTTCATATCTTTTCAAGATACTTGAAAATTTCTTGGCAAATTTAGCTTTGCCTTGAAAATTTTTGATATCTTTCTTACATGACTCATAGTGAGGGAACCTTACTACTGACAGTCATGGTTCTCCCTCGTGATCTTCCCTTTTACTTTGTCAATCGAAGTCGTAAGATCCTTAGTCCACTGGAGGCTTGGTGTATCTTGCCTCCTTGACGTGGTGAAAGTTTTTCAATGTTGTTTCCTTGTACTTTACCGGAAGTATGAGCGTACGCTTATACTCCCGCTAAAGTGGGGGCTAAATGTAGCGTCCTAAAATTGCGACACTTGCAATTTCGACTGCATTTCGGTCTTCACGATGGCGACGCAACACGCAACCTGAATGGAGACCCCAAAACCTGATTATGACACTGAAAACTGCATTTTCTTGCACCCTGGCCTGAACCTCCTTTGCACCCTGTTGTCCCGGGAGGTGGGACCAAAGCGCCCAGTGCCCTGGTCCCTGGGTCCTATTTTGGGCCCGGTCTCTTTTGGACTTCGGGTCTTTATGTTTGCAAATTGGAAAATTATCTTTCCTGGTCGGCCTAAGGTCGGGAAAATCAGTCTATTAACCCTAATTGACAAGTATATAAACTACTTTTCCTCTCCCATTTTGGGAGGTCAAAAATGGGAAAAACATATGTGTACAAGCGTGGAAACTATACTCAAGCATTCAAGCATTCAAGCATTCCTTCAAGTAATTGATCATTTCAAGTCTCCATTCAAGGCTAAGTGTTGCATTCAAGACAAGGATTCAACCATTAAAGAGGAGATCACATATTACTACATACAACATACAACAAACAACAACATCTATACCTTCGCACATAAAGATACAAACATCCTTACAACAAGGTATTAGTACTTGTTTTACATTACATACATTTACATTTACAGCATTTCTCATTTCTTGGTTAATTCCAAAACCGGGGTTTGACCTAAAGGCAAACCCCTAATCCCTAACCCCCCAATCGTCTTCGCTTTTCTGTGTGTAGGTTGCAGGTACGCGGCTGAAATTGAAGATCTGGAATCCTTGTGCAGAGACGAACAGATCCCCCTTCGTTTCGCGGATTTTTCGGAGGACCGTGGCGTCGGGCGCCATCGTCCCGACAACTTTTGCTCAAATTTGCAGGACAGCGCCGTATCGACATTTTAGTGCTAATTCCAGGTCCCCAGCTTCATCATGTATCCCTATCTCAGTTTATAAGCGAATCTTTGTCACTTTCCATGCATTCCTAGCTTAATTCTTCTATCAACATTCTTTACAAAAGAGGGTAGCCTTGCTTTCTTAACCCTTGAAACACATTTAGCATCCAATCTTGCATTGTGTGGGATTGGATCTTGTGGGTTTCAACCCCTCTTTTGAATGTAAAGTCTCTCCCCTAACTGAAAAACCATCAACCCTAGCGACCTCCCTTCTCTCTCCTTGGAGTTGGAAGAGGGGAGAGCAACTAGGGTTCGATCGCGATTTTCCGCTTTACACCCGTCAGCATCAAATTTTGCTTCTTCTAGTTACCCTTCATCAATTATTTGTGTCATAAATACATCCGAGTTTGTAAGAAAATCCAAAATATGTTTATCATCTTCAAACACGTGAAAATTTGTAACATTGTCTGGCACGGAGGGAACTTAAGTCAATTCCACTGTAAATTTCTTCAAGCCTTCCATGGCAAGGGGCTCCAAGGAACAGGCTGCTTGAGCTTATGCGTTCGCGGTCTCATTATCACCTCTATGTATCGTCTTGATGTTGAATGCATCAAAACTCTCAATCAAGTCCCATACTCTATTACGGTAACGACACAACCTTTTGTCATGACAAGCATATACTTTCCCTATTTGCCGCACAACAATTTGTGAATATCCCAGCACAAGCAAGGTCTTCACACCTTTCTAAATTGCAAGGAACAAGCCATGGACTAATGATTCATATTCGGCAACATTGTTGGTGCAGGGAAATTGCAGTCTATATGCAACCAAATAAGCCTCTCTAGTTGGACTGATCAATACAATTCCAGTGCCATTCCCATTCTTGGATTTGGACCCATCGAACCTTAAGATCCATATTTGATCATCATTTTGAACTCGGGGCGACTGAACAACTTCTTACTTCCTTTCCTTTTCTTGAGAAATTTTTGTTTTTTCATCTTCAGGTTTCGGTGCTACCTTGGAACAGTCTCCAAAATTACTATTTTCTGTAATACTTGTCACTGTTGGGCTTTGTGGGACCATCTTTATTACTAGCCAATAGCAAGCTTGCACATTTCACAAGTAAACTCCGAGTGAAAAGCATTGTGAATTATGCACCAGTTGGGTAATAACAAATCACAAACACCAACTCCTCTACCCAACCGAGTCTCCTACTCTACACTCTTTAGGACGTAATCTCTAAAATTATCAAATGTATCCAAGCCGCCAACCGGCTATTCTTCGGGGTTATCTTCGATAAGAATCTCGGTGGAGTTAGGCATCCCTTCCTTCTGCTCAATCTTTGTTGAGCCATGCAACATCAAAACTTCCTCAACCCTAGGGCTATAGGTACCCAGATCAGTCTCCAAAAATAGGACCTCATTATCTTCTTCGCATTTGGTGATTGTCAGGTGCAACTTAGGTGTCTTGTCAATCCTGATCTGATTAGGAACACCCTTCCTCGGAAGCCACATGTGATAAAAATCAGTAGAGATATATCCGTTCAACTTCTTTGACTAATCTCTACTTAATAACATGCCATACCTGTCTAGAATATCCACGACCGAAATATCAATACAACTCTGCACCCTTGGGACGGCATCCAATTGCATGTGCATGTTATTGAGTTCCCCGACAACGGGTACTTCAGTCCTGTCAAACTGGGTGACCTTGTTTGTCTAGAGAGGCATTAAACCCAACTTTTGACATACAACCAGCAACATAACATTGCTAGAGGAACCAGAGTCTATTAAACAATTGTATAAAAGCTTGCCAAAAATAATAATAGAAACCAATAAATGAGTAGGTTCATCCCTTTCTTCATAAAAAATTGTAGGCTTCCTCCTTTGATCACCATTATTGCCAAACTCCCAACTTCTCGCTCCCCGCTATGAATCCTGACCCGTAGCCAGTGCTTGGACAATTTTTGTAAAAGTTGGCTTCATGGGCTCACTAACTTTCTGAATTGTTTCTTCTTTCTTCACTACAGGGGCACTTTGCGGAGCTGGTTCAATCGTTGCAGCATTTTGTTCTTGTGGAACGTTGGGAGAATTCTGAACCATTCCAATAAAGCTCAGGGGTTGTTATGGAGCTTCAAATGCATCTGAAGAGACTTGCGACACATCCCCGACAATCTTTGCATTCGATACCAGGTTTGAATTGTTGGGAGCATTTCTTGGAACATTTGTCACATCTTGTGGAGCACTTCTCGATATAGGAGCATCGGTTAGGCTTCCCAACAAAGAATCTCTAACTTCAAGAATTTTCATTAGTTCAAACGAAGGCAAGCTTATCTTAATTTTCTTGAATTCCTCTAGAACATAAGAGCTTAATCTTTTCAATTCCTCCCTAGGAGGATTATCTTGTTGTCTCCTTTCTGCAAGCTGTGTGGATAGGTGGATTCGTTCTCTTTGAGGAGTAGCTTCTTGCCTGTACTCCGATGAATCCCTCAAGGGACTGGGAACATTGCTAGCATTAGGATTTAGAGGAGTTGAGAAATTTTTTGGAGGGATAGACGACGTTATAGGCTCATAGTTCCGATAATTACTCTGATACGCATTCGGGGCAGAATTTCCATTTGACTATTGAAATGCCTGAACCTCACCTACTACTTCTACTAAAATACTGTTGTTTAGCAAACGGAAAATATACCCATCTTTGACCAGAGGTTCATCCGGTGAAACTTTTGATGAATCTTGATACACCAACGCCTCCACAGGGCCATTTGCTGATGTTGGTGGGAATTTGTAAGATCCCCGTGGTGGCGTATAATCTTCAAACTCAGGAGGAAATCTAAAATCCTCTAAAATCAAGGCCTAGTCATATCTTTGTCTCAGGACTATCTTGTATCCCGTTGTTGGAGGATTTTTCAGGAACTTCAGAATTCTTCATTTCCTGCCTAAAATATCGGCAGCTACTTGGAATTCGTGACATTGTAGCTCAAATGCTGACTTGTATTGTGTACCCCGCACCAAGTTGACAAGGCGGCTTCTGCAAGGAATACTTTATCTATCGGCCTACTGTCAGAGGGTGGCGGATTATCCAACAATGAAGGTACACCCCCATTGTTTGGTGCCGTGTTCCATGTCTTCTTATGGAACCCTTGATTATTATTATTATTACTTTGAAAACCATGGTTACTATTCTGGTGTCCGGTACCATGTCCCTGATGATTTTCATGGTGATTTGGAGGGTTATTTTTATACACCCTATTGCCTCCTTGTTGTGCCTGATAATTTCTCTACATGCTTTGCATTTGGTTATTCTGATTTATGAGATAAGTCACCTTAGTGGACAACCTCTTCACTTGTTCTATCAGCTCCCTCATCTCGTCATTTTCTTCTTAAGTTATAGATGAAGTAGTCATGTTTTGCAGGTAGACTGGTTGTGATGGCAAAACTTGTGATATCGGACCTCCTGAATGAGGCATTAACTGATTCATAGGAGCAGGAACTGGGTTGACAACAAGGAGATAATTCGTTGAACCAGCTTGCAGATAGTAAGGTATTATTCCTATAGCAGTTGTGGGTGATTGAAGGATAATTTTAAAAGCTTCATGATAGGCTGCCTTCAGATCATTTGGGTTGGCTTGCTGGACAAACATAGAGGTGAAATAATCCAAGGATGCGTAGTATATGTTACTAGCTGCTTCATCATTCATATTGTATGGCGAGCGCAACCTAGAATAAGCTCTCTGGAATCTATTGTTAAAGGCGCCAATCGGCTCCCGCTCTTGTCTTCTTACATCAATGAATTGTCGATACACCTCTATCAAGGAAACAGGCAACTTGAATTTTGCCAAGAATGTGTCCATCTGTTGCCAAGTTCCAATGGAATCTACAAGCAGATTGATGTTCCAATAGAATGCTTCTTCGCCCAATGAATACGGAAATAGAAAAAAGGTGACATCCTCGTGCTGAATACTTTAATATGCTCTTCAGCAGTGCAATTGAAAACATTAATGTAGAGCTTGGTGCAAAAATGCTCTGGATTCTTTGGCATGTCATGATAAGCGGTGAAAGTTGAGAGCAGGGAAGTATTTGTGAGACGCCAAGCCACTCCCTGGCCTTATTAATGTTGCAATTATTGTACCTTTGCAGGTGTTGGTTGTTGCTGAACAACTGGTGGTGTTGGTGTTTGAATGGGTCCTTGATGAACACTTGCACAAGCTACTCTCGGTATCAGTTGTTGCGGTGGTGCAGTCTAAAACAAGCGAGTAAGATCTTCAACACTTGGTGAATCCTGACTCGTAGAGGCAACTTCCTTCGTTCCATGTTTTGGCTTGAATATGAGCTCTTGAAATTCCTTCACTCCTAGAGTAGATCGCAAAATCCTTTGATGTCTTTCCAGTGAGAACAAATTAATATGCTCCAGCTTCTTAGATCACCGGAGGCACAGAGCATGTGGAGCAAGTGGAAACCTTTGGTTAAGAAAGTGTCTCTTAATTTCAACAACAATCACAATAGCCTTCTCTTGTTTTCCCCATAGTACCAAACGAATTTTGTTATATTGTTCTTCGCTTGTGCTTATTCTCTGGGCAAAATCAGCTAAGTCAGTAATGATATCTTCCTAATGATCGCAGAATCCCAGACCAGGATGCAAAACAGGAGGTAAACTTCTAGTGCCAGGCAACACCATCTTCAGTCATAATGCTTCCTTAGACAAGAGATTTCTTCTTCAATCAAAATTTCACGCCCTCCTTCTAGCGCCAATTCTATTGGCTGTGGAGGAGGGTAAAAAAATGGCTTGAGAAAAACTCCCCAAATTTGAAATGATAGAATCTAGAGTCAATGTATCCATCCCTCCTCCTAGTGCCAATTATGTTCACGTGTTTTTATGACTACGTCTAGCACAGAATAAAGTTACCAACGACCACCTTACTCTCTCTTGATCAAAATTAGTCGGTATGCTAAGATTGCACAAAAAATTCAAACGGCTAAATCCAAGGTTCCTTCAATGCGTGGACTTGACTCAGTTGGCTGATAGGTTTGCTGCTAACCCAAGGGGCCTTACGCATTTACTTGAAGAAGATAGAAAGTTTAAGGATTTCTATACGAATGATTGCAATTGAAGCTCTATTTTTTTTTTGGATTTTTAGATTTAAGCTATGCGGAAAACTAAATGAGGAAAGGTTGAGAGAACTAGGCTAAGGCTAATCTAATCCTATGAACACGGAGACAAGATTACTTATGCAAAATTCAACCACGCTTCACTTCGCCAACAATGCACAACTACACGAAGGGGTTGTAATCTTCAAAGGGTGTGTTAAAGATTTTAAAATCATCAATAGAAACCATGAAATTAAAAATCTCTACTGATAATCAAAGTTAAACATACACAAATAACGGAGAATCAGGCTAACTTTGTACAATATAAAACAATTAGAAGCACACCAAAAGTATGACCACGAACCTTGCAACAAACAATCCTATAAAATCCAGTCCATCTAATAACATGAAAGTAAATCTAATCTATGAAGAGAGTGAGACCATGCGAGCTCCAAAACAACACAAGAACACACCAACAATAGAACAATGTATTAAGTGTTTTCTTCAAAAACTCTTAGCAACAATCTCAGACAATAATATCTCCTCCTTACAAATGAGGGGGGTCACCCCTTTATATAGGCTCCTGGCATTGACTACATACAAACCCTAAAGATTCCCCACTCAAGATGCAACAAGGTGGGAATCAGCTATTAATTCCCACTAAGCCCATATACAATTATTCTAAAAGCCCAAAAATAGCGTCCATCAGTGCATTAAATGTACCCCATCACATCAAACATGCCCAAAATACAATAAACATTCCCATGCAAGAAATAAATGCCCCATTCCCAATGCGACGACCACATGCGTAGAGAATCTATCATAGAATCATTAATAAGGTGGATGCATGCAAGAAGATTCCTCATGCATTCAACATGCATTGAAAGGGCCACCACTAAGTCAAAATATTCCAGTAGTAAATATGCCGCCACTATTCAGCCAAAAGATTCTCCATCTCTCCAATGGAGATAGTTCGCACATTTTGAATATCAAATTCCATCAAGGTAATTTTTTCCTCACTCTTGGAGAAGAAGCTTTCCCATTCCATTGTGTTTTCCTATGTCCTCTTCATTGTACTGGAAAATGAAGAAACATTTGCAAAATATTCCTTAGGGAATGAACCTTCGAAGAAGAACTCATGCAGCTGAGATTTCAAGGAGTTCACTATTACTCCATTCTCATTGAGCTTCCTTGTGAACAATGCTTCAATTGCATTGATGATTTCCTCCTGAACCTTTTTGATTGAGTCCTTCACAATTAAAGACTCCATGCTGAATTTATCAAAGATGTTCTTTCCTAAGCAAGCACCATAGAACCAGCGGGGAAAGTCATCAACCTCGTTCTCTTGAAATACTTTCCCATCAATTAAAATTTGCCTTGGAATCTTTGTCAGAGCTCTGAGCCACGGAATGGTTAAGTCCTGGTATATGTAAACATCTTCCCACAATCCTTCTGTTGTCTCCAATCTGTTCAGGAGGCCTACAAACTTTGAATGAAGATGAGCCAAGTCCTCGATGAATTTTTCTGCTTCAGTGTAAATATCTTCTATCCATTCCATGGAATTCTGTTGCATTGCTCTATTTGCTTCCGCATCATCAACAAATTCTTTTGGAAGGGAAGAAAGAGGAATGAATGAAGGACTTGCCTCCCTGAGTGGCCTTTTAAAACTTCAGATGTACTCGCATTAAGCTATATTTTCTTCGCTCAGCCTCTTACATTTCGCCTTTGTCTTCAGCATCTTTTCCTTCATGGCTAAGGAAGATTCTTTGAAGTCTTGAATCACTTGTCCCTTGGAAGCAGGACCAAGATCAACCGATCTGATAACAAAGTCTTCCTGCCTGATTCCATTCATGTGCTTATCCACTGCAGGCTCAACAATGTACAGGGTCTGTGATCTAAACTCATCCCTCACAACTTAAGAAAATTTCTCGAGAGCCTTCCTTTCTACTGGCTGATCCATCTTTTTCAACAACTCCTCGAATTCTTGAGTTGGATCAGTTTTATTTTCTGGTTCCTTCCCTAGCCTTTTTTATCAACAAATCTAGACTGGGAATGAAGTGGCTATGGATTTCTATGTGCTCTTGCTCCTTTGATTCTTCTTCCATTTATCCAATTATGGCTTCCACAAAGCTATCCTATCGAGTCTCTTCCTAGTGTGGAGAACTTTCTTGTCTTTGACTTCTTGGTTGATTGGGTCTGTGTGAAGCACTAATGCTGAGTATATCTCGTGTTGGAGTATTACCTGAAGGTGGATCTACTGGATATGCAAAGATCTCTACCTCATGGATACCGGAAGAACTTGTCGGTGACTGCACCCTTTCTACCCTTGCTCTCTTTTGTGGAGGTTCTTCCTGTCGCACTTCTTCTTGAACTTCTCGTGGAACTTCCTGCTGGATATCTTTCTTCCTTGTCGTCCTTGGTCTCTTTGGGGCACTTTTCCCTTTATCAATCAGGACTTCTCCTTCTTCCTGGGTCTGTGAATATCCTTCGGTTGTTTCACTATGGGAATCTACACTTCCCATTAGTTGATATGTCAAATGAACATTTCCTTCTACCAACTTCCTTATCTATCGATCAACCCAGTGCTTAGTAAATTTCAGCACCGATCTAGCCAGGACAATTAAATCATCAATTTTGGGCTCCGACTAGTCTGGCAACTGAATGGGTTGATGTTTTACTTTCTCAAATTCAAGTTGCATTAAATCCAAATCCTTTTTCACTTAATCTGGCACTTGGTAAATTTCACTTATCCTGATGGTGTCAAGGGATAGTCTGGAATACATTTTCCTCTAAACTTCAAGGTCATCTTCAGCACTTGCCCAATAAACTTCTAAATGTAATTTGTGTATGAATTTCATGCCAGCAACCTTCCTGTTTTATCAATAAGGATCATGCTGAGCTCTGGATGTATAAAATGGCAGGCGATAGAATGCCAACTCCTCCGCTGCACACTCAGCCGCTTCCAAACCTGGGCACATTTCCATGAAGTCACCTAGAATAACTGGGAATTCAATAGACTACTTCTTCTTCTTCTTTTGTAATTGATCATAGGCTGTTAATTGCCTCATGAATTCTAGCAATATGAGCTTGTCTGATGGATACCTTGGTAGCTTGTATGAGTGGATTGAAAATATCTGCGTCTTGATGTAGGTGAATTTAAGAAACTGTAAGAACGTGGCTCTATACTTTTGGACCAGGGCGCTCGCTTAAAGTGAGAACCTTATGTGCAATTGTTTCTGCATAAGTCGTGTCAAGTACATAGTGAAGGTGTTCTTCGCCAGCCTGTAAGAAATAACATTGTGAAGATGCAGTTGGGTGTAACACTTATGCACTTTCAGATGTGCTGGTCTGCAACCCATGATTCCATTTGTTGGCAGACCATTAAATCCTCCACTTTGCGCGAGCATATAGATTACGTAGGAGCTCATCAAGAAGGATTGGGACTTTCTTTCTTTTAAGTTCTTCACTTGTTCATGCAAGTAATGACTAATCAATCTAGTCCAGTCAACTAGCCCGTTTGCATTCATGATCTCGCCTATATAGAAGAACATCCATGTTTCATAGTTCCTAGTATGTGAACATCCCATTACTCTTCTCAACATCTTTATCAAGTCCACATATTCCTGTTTGAACTCAAAGATAGTGAAACTGTTTGGCATTTTGGAGACATGTAGCCTAGGCTTCAGCAACCACTGTTTATTGATCAAGTCAACACACCTAGCAGAACATGCATCATATACTGCTTGAGCTCCGCTAATAGTCCTGTACATCATGGAAAGGTGTGAAAGAATTACAAGAGCTTCACCAATTGACTCTGGAGTCAATGTTGCCAGCAACCTGCCATCTAACGTTGAAATTGTCTTCTCCTCTGGATTATAATGATTTGCACACTCCAAAATCAAATCTGGACACTCAATAGCAGGAGGAAAACTACCTGCCGCAACAATTCCGCTCTTGATAAATTTAATAGTTGTTGGTGATGGACTATGTCCTACCGTCCCGAACATTCTGATCTTAAAGGTAGCCAGATTGAATATGCCCAAATTTTTATCACTGATTTCCTTCCATCTGGAATTCATCTAGGAACTAGGAAGGAAGCCTTTCATCTCCGCCTTGATCAATGCTTGCCTGGTGAGGGTAGTCATCTTGCTTGATTCCCCCATCCTGGAAAACACCTTGGAAATTATGAAAAATCAACTAAGTATGACCTCTCTTCAATTCTCCAATTCTTCTTTCTCAAATCCTGCACATGAGAAATGAAATGCCTCTCCATGCGTACATAGAATTCTTCAAATCATACTGCTAAGTTAGGAGGCATTAATTTGGCAACTGGATTTATTATGCATCATACTTTCCCAATCACTACACCATGCAAATGGAGCTTCCTTTGTAATTGAGTTCGAATTTGGAAGTTTCACTTAATGAACTAAGTTATGCATCATACTTAGAATATTCCCTTTCCCAACTCATTAACTTTCCATTCTTTAAAATTTTGAAGGGGAATTGGAAGATTCTTCAAGATTCACTTGATTCTCCATCCTAGCTTGAATTCTTCTGCTTCAGAGGAATTTTCCATGCTTCTTCGACATCCCCTATTTTGGGGGTATCTTCCTAAAATTTAGGAACCGGCTCCATTGGATAGAGAAATCTCTCACAATTCCGAATCTATAAAAATTTCCAAATTCTGATAAGATTCAGTGTCTTAAAATGAAAATTTCAAAAAATTTCTTGAGGGGATTTTTTGCTTTTCATTCCTCCTTGACCCTTCGAATTTCATGCCTTCGAAAATTTTTTGAGTTTTCAATCTTAAGACATAGAAGTCATGGTGGAATTCATCACTTCCTGGATTCTCCTTAAGGACTCCATTTTGGCACCTACCATCTTCCTTGGGTGGCATTTTGGTGATGAGGAGGAATTCATGATCTCGCTTATCTTTCCTTGACCCTCCTTGTTTGGCGCACTCTATCATGCTAGGGCGCAAATCCACCTAAGGGAAGGAATTCATTGTTATTTGATTCTTTCATGACCCCCCCCCTTCCTAGCATTTTTCTTCCTTCCAGGGCGCAATTTTGTACTTGCCATGGAATTCAACATTTCCTCTATTTTCCAAGGCACCTTGAGTTTGGCGCCTTCCTCCAACCTAGGGCGCTATTTCACCCTTAGCATGGAATTCACTCTTTTTCCATCTCGCCATGAACAACTCATTTTGACGCCCTTCCTTATCTCATGGCGGAATTTCTTCATAGGGGAGGAATTCATGAGTGTGAGGATTTTCCTTCACTACCCCTCTTTAGCACCCTCCCTAAGTGTTGGGCGGATTTTTGATTGTGTAGAGGAATTCACTATTTTTTCTCACTTCCATGAAACTTCAAATTTGGCGCCCTCCTGAGTGCTTGAGCGGATTTTGGCCTTGAAGGAGGAATCTTTGATTTTTATCCTTTCTCCATGAATATGTCATTTCGGTGCCCTCCTCTGGCTTTAAGCGGATTTTGATCATGAAGAAGGAATTCATGATTTCTATGCTTCTTCCGGATCAGGCTACCATATATGGATTTGATGTGATTTCCCAGACTTAGACAAGTTTCTCAAGCTTTCCACTTCAGGAATGGGCTTTCAACACTTAACCATTTTTTGACTCTCTCTGTTTGCTTTCTGGCTTTCCGGAATTAGACGTAATCGAGAATTCTTGGCCTTCATCACTTCGCCTGAATGGTCCTGTCAAAAAATGAACTTCCAAAAATAGAAACCTTCAAATCGTCAGTGTTAGATCCCTAGAACAGGACACTGAATGACTTTCTATAAATAAAAACTTACTAAAAATAGAAATTACTTAAAATAGTAAATTTGATTTTTGGCAAAATGACGACATTTCGGGACTCAGTAAAATCCCTAAAATATAGGAACTTTCTAAAAATAAAAAGTTGCTCCATTTTGGCTCAAATTTATAGGGAGGTTCCTTGAAGGGTCCTGATTCCATTTGTATGTTTAGTTTTTACAAAACCCTAACAAATTTCCCTAAAATCTAGGACTAAAGGCAGAAACCCTAAAATTGACGAAACAGGCCCTAGACTTCACCAGAATTACTCAAACGAAAAGAAAACTTAATAAATGTGACCCCTGAACACTTGCAGAGAAGAGGGATTGACGAGACTGCCACCAAACCCCGCAAAAACAAAAACCAAATGACAAGGAGGGCCTAAAAGTAGCAGGTCACCATCTAGGATGGGGTGATGTGTGATTAGGTCACAACAGGACTGTATCTGACCTTCTATGTGCTTTAGCCTTTCAAGTGTCCTCTCTTCAATGTATTCATGACTAGACTTTTTGTGTTGGCGTTGAGTATGTGCACTTTATTCTTTGTGTATGCTCTCTTTGGGTTGTTGTCTCATTGGTTCTTTGTTACCTCAAACCTTTGATAAATGCACTATCATTGTCCTTAATGTTCTAGAACTCAAAACCCTTTATGACTGTTCATGATCTTCGTTATTTGTTTAAATTGTCATTTCCTATTAAAACCTTGGGTCTTTTCTCTTTCCAGCAGTTGTTTTTAGGTGTGGGCTTTTTATGACTACACTTAGGCCACTATTTCATTATCCTTTCACTATGGACTGCTTTGTTTTTTGACTACTATGACTTCATTCACTGATGTCCTTCCTGAAACATTTTTGTGTTCACATGCTGAGTATTATCTTTACAACATTTTTATGATTGTAATATAAGAATTATTGCTTGATCACTCTTGATACTATGGTTCCATTGAGCATAAATGTGTTATTTATAATAGTGAACTCATCAATTCACTGCAATGAATGATAAGTTTCATCTTGATTGAGCTACCATGTTAGAAATGATCCTTTGATCTATTAAAACACAAAATGGCAACATGTTGGGCTCAACCCTTGTGGGAGCCTCATTTTACTCGACATGATGTGATATCTGACATACCAATGTACATTAAAGTATTCCAATAAGGAATATCATACTTGTACCTGCACAGTGAATAAACATATATTAGATAAAATAATGAAGTTTACATTTATTCATGTAATGAATGTGTAGCTGATCCGATGTATTGTCAGCGTGAACTATGGATATCAACACATGAAAATACAACCCCTAAAGGGAATAGTTATACATTAGATAAAAAGAGAGAGGGAAAAAGCCATCCTTGCCCCCCAAGCAAGAGAACAAGGAGAAAAACTACACATGTTATATATTGTAATAATTCCAGTGCTATTAACATGTCAAAGAATCTGGTGCAACATTCAAAGACTAAACACGTGTCAATCAAATATCATTACTTAAGAGAGCAAGTCGGTGAAGAGAAGGTGAAGTTGGAGTATGTATCTACAAACGAATAAATAGTTGATATTTTCACTAATCCTTTGCCTACAAATATATTTCTCTATTTGAGAAACAAGTTAGGGGTATCCACCCCTTCTGATGAGAACTAGATGCATTGAGTTGCATCGATTCAGTGGATTTAAGAGACTTGTCCTTTTATCCGGATTGGTGTGTTGGTGTTGCTCCTCTGGTGGAGTAGTCTGGTTATGTATTTTTTGGGGAGAGAGATGTTAGATTCAATGACAGTCCCAAAGACACTGAGAGGAGGGGGGACGGGGGCGGGAGGGGGTGAATCAATGTCTTACCAGTTAGTAGAATATTTAAACTTATTAATAACTTTGCATCCCAAAACAGTGTACCGGTAAATAAGAATTATTGCAATAAACATAAATAATAGAGACAACATAGAAACACACTATAACACAAAATATTTAACGAGGAACCCGGTGTGGGAAAAACTTTAGTGGGATGTGTGACCCACAATATTTACTCACTGGCCAATGAATAAATACTACTTACAATGAGGGGGCCTGTACATGCAGGGAGGCCAACTGCCTAGAGCTCACTGCTCAATCACAAAATAGGAGTCACACTGACTACAAAATGGATTAACAAATCCAATACAATGTACTGCTCAGAACAGCATCTCATATGCCAGGTTCGATACCAGTTTAAGCTCAGACAATAACAAAAACCTTCGTTATCAACTATATCACCTTATACAAAATTGCCTTATACCTCTTATACATCTCCATACCATATATAAAATGACCTATAAGATCTCATACATATGAGTCTATTACAATGTACCATGTCGGCTTACAAAAGATATTTATATTAAAATATAATAAACAAAATTTTATTCCATGTCGGCCTGAGTGTCAGTATGCACTGTTGCCGATGCCGGTGAAGTGTCTGCCGGTGTATGTGGAAATCTATTGCCGGTGCCGGTATCTGTCGGTTGGTTGCCAGATGGTTGCCAGTTGGTTTCCAGTTGGTTAACATCAATGACAACATCAACTATTCTCATAAGAGTGTAGAATGCCAACAATCTCCCCCTTTGGCATTGATGGCAACACTCATGAGAAAAATCTAAAAACTGTTTCCAAAAACTGAAGTCCAAAAAGATGTGCTCCCCCTGAGAAAGGGATCTCTATACAAGCATTTTTCTCTCCACTACTCCCCCTTTGACATCAATGACAAAGATTGTCAAAAATAATCAAACGAGTTCAAAGATTTCACCTTAAAGTCTGCAACCAATTGGTTACAATCTGAAAGATATCTGCCAAAACTAAATTCAGACTGCATAAACCTTTTGCTATCATTCAAAGTTATCTCAGTCTGTTGGATCATGTCGGTGAGATAATGCATGTGTTCTCCGGTGATCGCTCTCCTTGAACTAATGCCTTAGATATTTCAATTCTCTGAGTGATAAGATTGTCCAACGTAGGACCAAGTTTATCTTTAAGTTCCCGGGCATTTGACCTTATCCTTGCCTTCTCTTTCTCAAGATTTTCTAATTTCTCCTCAAAAGCTGCCATTTCCTGCTCAGAAACTGATATATGTCCGGATGAACCAATTATATTATCTACTATGTCATCAATTTCTTTCTGTGTTTTTCTTATCTCCTCATTAATGTCCGTTCTCAAAAGGTGAGGTTTGCATGTTTCCCTATATAGCTCCTTCTACTCCAAAATTGTAGAGTACAGTACCAGTAATAATGTATTTACATGATCACTACATTTCTTTATAGTGTCTTCAAAGAATGTGTTTTTCTCTTTTTCAACTCTCTCCTTAATTGTGTCCTCATTCACCTTATCAATAGTTATTACATTATCAGTAATAAATTTGGACAACATGTCCAATTTACCCAAAGAATCAATAATGTGATCTATTTTACAATTTAGTGCAATCATCTTAAGAATGGGTAGTATGTTATCAATTGCCTTATAGGCCAATGCATTGCAATCCGCTATCTTTATAATTGAATCCAAAAGTACCCCTGTAACATTGGTAGGTCTGAATTCACCTGTAGATGTGTCGGATGTCTAACCAATCATTTTTATTACCTCTTTGCTTCCATCAGATGTGTCCATTTTGCTTGTATTTTCTTCTGGTGGATCAGTCTGTGTTTGTATCTAAACCTTTAAGGGTTTCTCAGACTGTTTCAATGTTTCTATGATTGTCGGTTTCTTTGTCTCTGTGTGCACCTCTGCCTCTATTTGTTTCTCTGCCGGTATCTTTGTCTCCGATGGCCCTGTGCTAGTACCTTTATCTTCAGTAGGTTTTTCAGTCTGTGTCAATTGTTTTGTTTGTGTTGATGTCTCAGTTTCAACAGTTTGTACCGGTTCCTCTGCTATGTTGCTATTGTCAACATTGTCTGACTTAACTTCAGAGGTTTCCTTATCCACAACAATGTTTACCTATTGAGTATCCACATTCATTGTAAAAATTATCTCTGACTCTGGATTAGTATCATCATGTCTTATTCCTTCAATGTCAATAGCCGGTGGATCTTCTAAGTGTACCAGTGCAATATCCAAGGGTGGCGGCGGAAGATTGTCAGTAATCTTAATGTTTGGAACACCACCAATTTTTCCTTTACCTTTGTCCTTTTGATAAACCTTAAATGTCTTCTTGGGTCTGCTCTTTTCCTCTTGTTTTCCTTTCTCTATAAAGAATATATCCCAATTATTCGTTGTTTCTACTGCAATTTCCTTCACTCTTCCTGCCATCAGGCTCACTTGTCAATGTCCACTAGCAAATACTGATCGGTTAGCCTCAGAAATAAGTTCATCTATTTCTTCTTTGGAGTTAACCGGATGAACTACCAAGAGTGCTTCCACTTTTAGTTTCTTATCCAATTCCATCACTGATAGCCTTTTAGCTTCTAGTCTCATGTAGAGATCATTTGGTAGCTCATCAACAACTTCAATCAAAACTTTCTTATGAATGTCTAAATGAAAAATAATACTTTCTTCAATAGTGTTTCGGTCAATATCATTTGAAGAAGTATACCATTTATTCACATTAGATAGATTACCTTCCTCTGTTATTTCATTCAGTAAATCATTCAATGAAGGGGTAACCGATGTCTGTTTTCTCTTTGGAGTAAGCTTCTTCTTGGGTTCCCTAACCGCGTGTTATTTCTTCCTTAATGTTCTTGTTTTCTTTGGAGTTGGACAAGGTACCGGTGAGGCTTT